>NC_088234.1:19630718-19848218 GCF_036934945.1 Oncorhynchus masou masou | reverse complement strand
CTCTCTCTCTCTCTCTCTCTCTCTATCTCTTCAATGTAATTGCTCCATTTCTCTTGCTCTTTCTCACTCTCCTTCACTCCATTTCCTCTCCTTTCACACCTCCTCCTCCTCCTCATCATCACTTGCTCTTTTCTTCTCACTGATCTAGGCAATGACTCCTTAGTGGAAGATAGTCAAAGGTTGCATCCTTTTGACCAGGGCCCTATGACAAAACGTATAAGGAATAGTGCGCCGTTTGGGACAGCCAAATTGTCATCAATGACCTTCTCTACTCTGAAAACTCTGTGTGCTCTCAAAGAAGGTCTCTGTACCATAGTAATGCTCTTGAGATAACCTAGTCTTTATTTAATGGTGTGATAGCACTGTGGTACCCCTGCTGTATGTAGACTGAGTATGGATGGATGTATATCTTTGGTCTCCTCAATGAGACTTGCATTGATGTTTGCACAGTAGTGTGGAAGACTTTGCACTCCATGTGTGCGTGCTCGCATCCGCATCCGTGTGTGTGTGACAGTGTGTGTACATTGGGGCCTTCCGAGACCGCACAGGACCTGTCTGTGTGATTAGGCGTATACCATGAGTCTACCCCAGACAGGTTAATGCATGTGCTCCATAAATCTACCAGAGAACTGGTTTACTATTCAATAATGGGAATGTACTTTGGGGTCCTTTGTAGCACATGAGGTTGTGTTTAGTTTAATGGACAAATCATGGAGATCTATTGGTTTGAAGTAAGACTCTAATTTATTTTTATCTAGCTCCTCTGTGGGGGTTTGAGGGCTTTTTCTCATGGGCACAGAGTCAACACTCTGTCTTGTCTGTGCTGGTTGGGTTGGTTTCGACCCCCGCATTCTCATGTTCTCACACACAGGGATAGAGAGAGGCACTCAGAAACACACATCCCTGTTGTCCCGCTGGCTGCACCTGTGTGGCTTTGGTTCGGACACGGCTCAAGTTGCCTCTGAGGAATCTGGGATATGTGGGGCACCGAATACCCTATCTAACCAGCCACCGTATGGTACACACACACACACACTCAGCAGAGACACACACACTCAGCAGAGACAGACGGAGAGAGGGCAGAGGGGAGGAGATGAGGAGAGGGGATAGAAGAGAAGGAGGGAGTAGAGGGCAGAAGAGGAGGGGGTGAGGGTCAGAGAAACTAACACTCCAGTCTTTTCTCTAGCCGTGAAGGTCGAGGCAGGGCGGCGGCCGGTGTTGAGAAAATGATGTTTCTGCCCTAATAAAAGACCCCGGAGAAGAAAGGAGAGGAAAGTCCCCCCCCGCCCCCCCCTGCTCCCTCACTCAACCCCCTCCTCCCTCCATCACCTCTGGCCCCTCCATCCCCCACTCCGTGTTTCAAAGTGTGGCCACATGAATGGCACTATTGTCTGTCGGGAGAGAGGGAGCGAGGGATAGAGAGAGAGATGCGGTCCAACAAAGGGAGAGAGGCAGGGTGCTGAGGGCAAGTGAGTTGAGCTGCATCTGTTCATTTATTCTGGGTCTGGTCCCAAGTGATTTATTTAGTTGGAAAGGCAAACTCTATAAAGTTGTTTAAAAGGTCACCTTACTTAACTTAACTCAGTTATATGTGAGCATTGGAACCAAGGTTTGTTTTGTTATAGAACCGTCCTGCACAGAAAGACTGTTGAGATGTGTGTTGCGTACAAAACTTTAATTGAAGCATTATGTGTGTCCTGTAACAGTAGCCCAGTGATACCGGTTAGCTGTGTTGACATGAGAGGGCGTAGCAGGGAAGCAGGGGAAGGAAAGGTGTGAAACACATACTAATCTCAGTGAGCCTCCAAAGCACCACCCAACAAGCGAGGCTACTGTTAACCATCAGTGAGCATATTTCTACCAAGACTCTAAACACTGTTTCTGTTTTTCTATCGCCCCGCTTTTCTTTCTCTTTTTCTCTATTTCTGTCTCGTTGTCTATTTCCCTGTTTTCTCCCTTTCAGTTTTTGAACAGACATCTGTATTTGAGCTCTCTCTTTATCTTTCCTTCCCTCTTGTTGTTCTACCTGCGTCTCTCTCCCCCTCACTCTTTCTTTTTTAAACATACCTTTTTCTTCCTCCTTCTCCCTCTGTTTTGACCATTACACCTGCCTGCCCAGTATCATTTTTTCCATCACTCACCGGCTCCTTCCATCCACCCCTCCCTTTCCCCCTCTCTCCCTCTCTCCCTCCCTCAGCTAAGTGCAGTTCTCAGACCCGCTGTTTGCTCTGCCATTCTTTAGCTCAGGTCTACTGTGACATAGTTAGGCTGCCATCATCTCTCTTAATGTTATTGTTTACATGGAAGCCCCTTAGCAACCGCCTATGTGACTGCAAGGCATGTAGACCTTTTATAAATGGTTTATGTGCCTGTGTGTTTCTGTCTGCACGTGTGTGTCTGTGCCTGTGAGTGTTTGTGTGTGTGTGTTTGAGGCCCAGCCCAGCTCCTCTCTTCTCCTGGTGCGGGGGTGTGTGTTGAGTGCAAGTAGTGCTTCTCTCTCCAGTGTGAGTGCTTCGTGATAACCTCCTGACCTTAGTGATAACAACAGGAACGCCCAGTTCCTCTGCTGCCTCATGCCTCTACTACGCTAGCACTGTGCTAGGCTAGCTTCGTCACTAGCATCTATATGGTCATTGGCTAAATTTCCCATTCATTTTACGTGTCTGCTGCTAGCCAAAAACATGCTAACAGCTACTCAATTAGTGTATCTTTGGTCACACAGGCTTAGTTCCCCATTGACTATTTGCTACTACTAGTGAAACATGCTAATGCTAACAGATTAAAGATAGCCTAACAGTGCTTTGTGTTGTTAGCTGTAGTAGTGTTATGTTCTGAATGAATAAAAGGATGAGTCAGTTGGTCTCAGTCCGTAATGCCCTCTTCTCTCTCTCTGTTCTGACTGGCTAAATGTTGCCAAGCTCCCAGGGCGGTCTGAGAGCATCTTGACTGGCTGCATCACCGCTTGCTTTGGCAATTGCTTGGCATCCGACTGCAAGGCACTACAGAGGGTAGTGCGTATGGCCCAGTACATCACTGAGGCTGACCTCCCTGCCATTCAGGACCTCTATACAAGACGGTGTCAGAAGAAGGCCCTAAAAATTGTCAAAGACTTCACCCACCCAAGTCATATACTGTTCTCTCTGCTACCGCATGGCAAGTGTTACCAATGCACCAAGTCTGGAAACAAGACTTGTCCCCAAGCCATAAAAATGCAAAATAGCTACCCGGACTATCTGACTCACTGCTTTGCACTAACTCTTTTGACATATGCTGCTTCTACTGTTTATTATCTATCCTGTTGCCTAGTCACTTTACCCCAACCTATACAGTACGTCGTACAGTGGCTTGCGAACGTATTCACCCCCTTGGCATTTTTCCTATTTTGTTGCCTTACAACCTGGAATTAAAATAGATTTTAGGGGGTTTGTATTATTTGATTTACACAACATGTCTACCACTTTGAAGATATATTTTTTTATTGTGAAACAAACAAGAAATAAGACGACAAACTGAAATCTTGAGTGTGCATAACTATTCACCCCCCAAAGTCAATACTTTGTAAAGCCACCTTTTGCAGCAAATACAACTGCAAGTCTCTTGGGGTATGTCTCTATAAGCTTGGCACATCTAACCACTGGGAATTTTGCCCATTCTTCAAGACAAAACTGCTCCAGCTCCTTCAAGTTGGATGGCTTCCGCTGGTGTACAGCAATCTTTAAGTTACACCACAGATTCTTAATTGGATTGAGGTCTGGGCGTTGACTAGTTCGTTCCAAGGCATTTAAATGTTTCCCCTTAAACCACTAGAGTGTTGCTTTAGCAGTATGCTTGGGGTCAATGTCCTGCTGGAAGGTGAACCTCCGTCCCAGTCTCAAATCTCTGGAAGACTGAAACAGGTTTCTCTCAAGAATTTCCCTGTATTTAATGCCATCCATCATTCCTTCAATCCTGACCAGTTTCCCATTCCCTGCCAATGAAAAACATTGTGTTTTCTGGTTGATGAGAGGTGTTGGGTTTGCGCCAGACATAGCGTTTTCCTTGATGGCCAAAAAGCTAAATTTTAGCCTCATCTGACCGGAGTACTTTCTTCCAAATGTTTGTGGAGTCTCCCACATGCCTTTTGGCAAACAGCAAACGTGTTTGCTTATTTCGTTCTTTAAGCAATGGCTTTTTTCTGGCCACTCTTCCATAAAGTCCAGCTCTGTAGAGTGTATGGCTTAAAGTGGTCCTATGGACAGATACTCCAATCTCTGCTGTGGAGCTTTGCATCTCCTTCAGGGTTATCTTTGGTCTCTTTGTTGCCTCTCTGATTAATGCCCTTCTTGCCTGGTCCATGAGTTTTGGTGGGTGGCCCTCTCTTGACAGGTTTGTTGTGGTGCCATATTCTCTCCATTTTTTTATAATGGATTTAATGGTGCTCTGTGGGATGTTCAAAGTTTCTGATATTTTTTTATAACCCAACCCTGATCTGTACTTCTCCACAACTTTGTCCCTGACCTGTTTGGAGAGCTCCGTGGTCTTCATGGTGCTGCTTGCTTGGTGGTGCCCCTTGCTTGGTGGTGACCCTAGCTTGGTGGTGCCCCTAGCTTGGTGGTGCCCCTTGCTTGGTGGTGCCCCTTGCTTGGTGGTGTTGCAGACTCTGGAGCCTTTCAGAACAGGTGTATATATACTGAGATCATGTGACAGATCATGTGACACTTAGATTGCACACAGGTGGACTTTATTTAACTAGTTATGTGACTTCTGAAGGTAATTGGTTGCACCAGATCTTATTTATGGGCTTTCTGTTTTTTTGTTTACTTTTGAAACAAGTAATTATTTTCATTTCGCTTCAACAATTTGGACTATTTTGTGTATGACCATTACATGAAATCCTTACATCCTTAAGTTATCATTACTCATTGTGTATTTATTCCTTGTGTTGTAATTTTGTTCTATTATTTTTTAAATTTTTCACTCTCCATTGTTGGGTAGAGTCGGTCCGTAAGTAAGCATTTGACTGTTAGTCCGCACCTGTTGTTTACAAATCATGTGACAAATAAAATGTGATTTGATTTGATCCTCTGCTGCCAGGGTATATAACATAATCATTTCTAAGAACTGTTGATATTTATTTTATTTAAAAGAAAATGTAGTACAGAAAATACACACACAAAAATACAAAATGCAAGCCTTGTACACTGTCATAATAAACTAACACGTTCATCAGTAATAAGGTCCTCAATCTGCTTTCTGAATTCCCCTAGAGGCACCAAAACATCCATTTTAAGGACATTTTGGAGATTGTTCCACAACTAAGGTGCAACTAAACTTAAGCTGGTTTACCTATCTCCATAGAGACCAAAGGAATTTCCTGAGTTAACCATCCCTGAGACCGGGGGTGGTAAATCCTATGTCTAAAGTTTAGTCATGATGTTAGGTACAGTGGGACTTTTGTAAAAGGGCTTTACAAATGAAAACATAGCAATGTATCAACATACCTGACGTCAACCAACTTTCTGGTAGAGAATGCAGTAATGACTACTTAAACTGTCGCCCGTAGGAAAGCCCAGTGTACGATAATAACCGGCATCTGCCAGCTTTAATGGAGTGGCAGCTGCGTTCATCTGGATGATGTTGCCATTGTCTAGGACCGATATGAACGTCGACTGAATCATCTGCTTTCTACTGCTTAGCGAGAGGCAGGACCTATTTCTATAGAAGAAGCCCATATCTATTTTCAGCCTCTCAACTAACTCATCAACATGCTTTTTATCTATCCAAATGCCCAGATGTTTATAAGCAGGGACACCATCCATATGGACACCATCCAAAGTACATTTGCTTATGTCATCAGTTATTTTTATGCGCTCTAGAGAACAACATATACCTAGTTTTACCTGCGTTCAGTACTAATTTAAGGTAAATAAAGTTATGAGTAGGGAGGTGAGGTGTGGGTATGGGAGGAGTTGGGGTCACCTGCCAGATAAACAAGTGTCCTTGAGTGACAATAAAAATAGAACAGAAAAATTGCCTTCGAGGACTGAAACACGTATCTCATGTTGTTGATTTGGGTTACAAGCCACTAACCTCTCTCTTTCCTCCTCCATCCCTCTCTCTTTCCTCCTCCACCCCTCTCTCTTTCCTCCTCCACCCCTCTCTCTTTCCTCCTCCATCCCTCTCTCTTTGCTCCTCCATCCCTCTCTCTTTCCTCCTCCATCCCTCTCTCTTTGCTCCTCCATCCCTCTCTCTTTGCTCCTCCATCCCTCTCTCTTTCCTCCTCCATCCCTCTCTCTTTCCTCCTCCATCCCTCTCTCTTTGCTCCTCCATCCCTCTCTCTCTGCTCCTCCATCCCTCTCTCTTTGCTCCTCCATCCCTTTCTCTTTCCTCCTCCATCCCTCTCTCTTTCCTCCTCCATCCCTCTCTCTTTCCTCCTCCATCCTTCTCTCTTTGCTCCTCCATCCCTCTTTCTTTGCTCCTCCATCCCTCTCTCTTTCCTCCTTCATCCCTCTCTCTCCAGGTTTTTGGACGATAAGGGCTACGTCCTCTACCCTCAGATCGGGGACCGCCTGGACCTCATCTGTCCGTCGTCTGACCCACCCAGCCAGCGGGCCCCCGCCGAGTATGAGTTCTACAAGCTATATCTGGTGTCGTCACGTGACCAAGCGGACAGGTGTGAGGTGACGGGCGCGCCCAACCTGCTGCTCACCTGTGACAAGCCCAACAATGACATGAGGTTCACCATCAAGTTCCAGGAGTACTCTCCTAACCTGTGGGGACACGAGTTCAAGACCAACGCTGACTACTACATCATCGGTGAGTAGGGAGAATTGGAGTGTGTTTGTGTGCCTGATTATACAGCAATTCTGTTTTGAGGGATTTTTGTGTGTGTGTGTGTGTGTGTGTGTGTGTGTGTGTGTGTGTGTGTGCGCGCGCTAATTGCGCAACTTTTGGGTGATAAAGTTTGCCTGTTGTGTATATGTACACGCTTGTGTGTTATGTTTTTCCTGGGTGTGAGTGTGTGTGTGTGTGTATCTTTGTTTGAGTGTGTTATGTTCCATCTCTCCTCGGTGGATGCTGATTTGGCCCAGAGCATGTTTATTGTTATTGCCAGCCTTGCAGTGACCGGGGATGGCATCCATCTTTTTGTTTTGGTTAATTTGGGGTTTGTTTGGGGTGAATACGTGATGACGTCATCAACACGAGCCAAGCCAAGTGTGTGTATCACATGGAAAAATCTCTCTAATGTTACATCAAGCGAAGCCTCTCTACCAAACAAGGGAGCTTAGAATGGATTCAGGAGTTCAGGAGCACTCTAACACACACATATGTACACACACATACATACACTGCGTTTTGAACTCCTGAAGGCAAACATTATTAGATTGCTATAATGTAGACTCGTTCCCACGCACCTGGAAGCCCCATTCATGGTATTAATGCTCTTTTCACCTGAGATCCAGATTTACTGTGTTAATGCTCTTTTCACCTGAGATCCAGATTTACTGTGTTAATGCTCTTTTCACCTGGGAACCAGATTTACTGTATTAATGCTCTTTTCACCTGGGATCCAGATTTACTGTGTTAATGCTCTTTTCACCTGGGATCCAGAATTACTGTGTTAATGCTCTTTTCACCAAGAATCCAGATTTACTGTATTAATGCTCTTTTCACCTAGGATCCAGATTTACTGTGTTAATGCTCTTTTCTCCTAGGATCCAGATTTACTGTGTTAATGCTCTTTTCTACTAGGATCCAGATTTACTGTGTTAATGCTCTTTTCTCCTAGGATCCATATTTACTGTATTAATGCTCTTTTCACCTAGGATCCAGATTTACTGTGTTAATGCTCTTTTCACCTGGGATCCAGATTTACTGTGTTAATGCTCTTTTCACCTGTGATCGAGATTTACTGCGTTAATGCTCTTTTCACCTGGGATCCAGATTTACTGTGTGAATGCTCTTTTCACCTGGGATCCAGATTTAATGTGTTAATGCTCTTTTCACCTGGGATCCAGATTTACTGTGTTAATGCTCTTTTCACCTGTGATCGAGATTTACTGCGTTAATGCTCTTTTCACCTGGGATCCAGATTTACTGTGTGAATGCTCTTTTCACCTGGGATCCAGATTTACTGTATTAATGCTCTTTTCACCTGGGAACCAGATTTACTGTATTAATGCTCTTTTCACCTGGGAACCAGATTTACTGTGTTAATGCTCTTTTCACCTGGGAACCAGATTTACTGTGTGAATGCTCTTTTCACCTGGGATCCAGATTTACTGTTTCAGAGAGAGAAAGAGAGGAACCAAATCCATTCCCAAAACCTAGCTATTTCTGTTCTATATTTGCCTTACAGTTTCAGTGTGTTTGTGGTTTGTGATTTGACTTGGGTTGGGTTGAGGAGTGTAGGGTGTGTGTGTGTGTGTGTGTGTATGTACAGGCGTGTGTGTGTGTGTGTGTCTGTGTGTGTGTGTCTGTTAGATCAGGTGTGTTTGCCCACCACAACCAGCAACAATAGCTGCCTGCTGTGTTATGAAGTGCAAGATAAGAACTACAGATTTGCCAGATCCATTCTACAGCCCCATTCACGGTCTACACTGCCTCGCCACACCTGCCATCCGGGGGGATCCACAGGATGGACAGGAGTGTTTTATCTTCCCTCTGACAGGTTTGGGATCGATTGACAGCTCCAGCCCTGATCAATGAGGGCTCAAATGCAAGGTCACACACACAGACAGATGCAGAGATAGAGGGATGGAGGGAGAGAGAAAGAGATGTGTGTGGAATATTGGGAGAAGATGGATGATTCAATGTTGACAAGCTGTCTGTTTTTGTGCGTGTGCAAGTGCGTATGTGTAATTCTATGAGTAGAGGTTGCGTACGGTCTGGGTCAATTATTTGATGTTGTAAGTGTGTACTGTAGAGTTTTTTCAAGTGTGTTTTGCTCATTTAGAGTGCCATTATGATGTGTGTATGCATGTACATGCATTTGATTAATATTGTAATAAGCCAGTAGTAGTGTGTGTGTGTGTAAGCATCAGTGCATGTGTGCGCGTTTGGAGTGTAAAGTGCAGATGTATGTATGAGTCCATCCCTCAGGCAAATGTCTTGTAATTAGCCCATACCTTTAGCATGTGGGAATGTATAGACAGTGGACTTAATGAGCTGGAACGTGGACTGATATGAGAGAGAGAAATGTTGGATCGAACTCAGGAAGAGAGAGAGAGAAGAAAAAAATACTTTGTTGTAAAAGTGTCAGAGATTTCACAAAGCATTGCAAATCTCTCTCAATCCTTTTCATCTCACACTCTCTTTCTCTCTCCCTCTCTCTCTCTCTCTCTTCTCTCTCTCTCTCTCTCTCTCTCTCTCTCTCTCTCTCTCTCTCTCTCTCCTTTCTCCTCTTCACCATTCAAAGATCCTAAGTGTGACACAAAAACTCCTGATATCTAGCTGAACTACAGATCAAACCTCTTTGAAAAGCAGGTCCCTTTGTAACAAACACACACACACACACACACACACACACACACACACACACACACACACACACACACACACACACACACACACACACACACACACACACACACACACACACACACACACACACACACACACACACACACACACACACACACACACACACGACGTGGGCGGCTGCCATCAGAAACAGAGATATAGATGACACTAGTTGTCTTTGTTAGAGAGCAGAGGATGAAACATCTTTCCATTCACTGATCTCAAGTCAGCCATCCTGCCAACAGCAGAAGCTTCTCAAATGAAACCTTTTGTTTTCAACTGATCTGGAGTCAGTGATCCTGGAAAGTCAGCTTCTCAAAAGCTTTTTATAAATCAGCACTGCTCACCTCTTTGGTGAAAATACTATACAGATATATTTAAAACAGGGAGAACAGAGAGGGAGAACATGTAGAGAGAGAGAGACAGGGAGAAAGAGAGGTAGGATTATACCATGTAGAGGAGGAGAGAGAAGGGATGAAAGGATGAGAGCGAGATCCTGAGAGGGGAGGAGTAGAGATAGATTAAGGAGGTACAGAGGGAGAAAAATAAGAAGAGATGCATTTGTGTCAAAGAAACAGGGAGTGGATGATGCCCTTGCGGACATGCAGATGTCCTTTCTCAGAGAAAGAGAGAGGGAGAAAGAGAGAGGGAGAAAGAGAGAGGAATATTGTGTGTGAGAGAAAGGGATAGAGAGAGGGAGAAAGATAGGGAAATAGTGTGTGTGAGAGAAAGGGATAGAGAGAGTGAGAAAGAGAGAGGAATAGTGTGTGTGAGAGAAAGGGATTGAGAGAGTGAGAAAGAGAGAGGAATAGTGTGTGTGAGAGAAAGGGATAGAGAGAGTGAGAAAGAGAGAGGAATAGTGTGTGTGAGAGAAAGGGATTGAGAGAGGGAGAAAGAGAGGGGAATAGTGTGTGTGAGAGAAAGGGATTGAGAGAGGGAGAAAGAAAGAGGAATAGTGTGTGTGTGAGAAACGGATTGAGAGAGGGAGAAAGAGAGAGGAATAGCGTGTGTGAGAGAAAGGGATAGAGAGAGGGAGAAAGATAGGGAAATAGTGTGTGTGAGAGAAAGGGATTGAGAGAGGGAGAAAGAGAGAGGAATAGTGTGTGTGAGAGAAAGGGATTGAGAGAGGGAGAAAGAGAGAGGAATAGTGTGTGTGAGAGAAAGGGATTGAGAGAGGGAGAAAGAGAGAGGAATAGTGTGTGTGAGAGAAAGGGATAGAGAGAGTGAGAAAGAGAGAGGAATAGTGTGTGTGAGAGAAAGGGATTGAGAGAGGGAGAAAGAAAAAGGAATAGTGTGTGTGAGAGAAAAGGATTGAGAGAGGGAGAAAGAGAGAGGAATAGTGTGTGTGAGAGAGAGAGGGAGAAAGAGAGAGGGAGAAAGGGATAGAGAGAGGGAGAAAGGGATAGAGAGAGGGAGAAAGAGAGAGGGAAATGGAAAGATAAACAGATAGGGAGAGGGCGAAAGGGAGAGGGAGAAAGGGAGAGGAATAGTGTGTGTGAGAGAGAGAGAGAGAAAGAGAGAGGGAGAAAGGGATAGAGATAGAGAGAGGGAGAAAGGGATAGAGAGAGGGAGAAAGAGAGAGAGAGGGAGAAATGGATAGTGTGTGTGAGAGAAAGGGATAGAGAGAGGGAGAAAGGGAGAGGGAGAAAGGGAGAGGGAGAAAGAGAGAGGGAGAAAGAGAAAGTGAGAGGGAGAAAGGGATAGAGAGAGGGAGAAAGAGAGAGAGAGGGAGAAATGGATAGTGTGTGTGAGAGAAAGGGATAGAGAGAGGGAGAAAGGGAGAGGGAGAAAGGGAGAGGGAGAAAGAGAGAGGGAGAAAGGGAGAGGGAGAAAGGGAGAGAGAGAAAGAGAGAGGGAGAAAGGGAGAGGGAGAAATGGAGAGGGAGAAAGGGAGAGGGAGAAAGAGAGAGGGAGAAAGAGAGAGGGAGAAGGGGAGAGGGAGAAAGGGAGAGGGAGAAAGAGGGAGGGAGAAAGGGATAGAGAGAGGGAGAAAGGGATAGAGAGAGTGAGAAAGGGATAGAGAGAGGGAGAAAGAGAGAGGGAGAAAGGGATAGAGAGAGAGAGAAAGAGAGAGGGAAAGGGATAGAGAAACGGATAGGGAGAGGGAGAAAGGGAGAGGGAGAAAGAGAAAGAGAGAGGGAAAGGGAAAGAGAAATGGATAGGGAGAGGGAGAAAGGGAGAGGGAGAAAGGGAGAGGGAGAAAGAGAGAGGGAGAAAGAGAGAGGGAGAAAGGGATATAGAGTGGGAGAAAGGGATAGAGAAAGGGAGAAAGGGATAGAGAGAGGGAGAAAGGGATAGGGAGAGGGAGAAAGAGAGAGGGAGAAAGGGAGAGGGAGAAAGGGAGAGGGAGAAAGAGAGAGGGAGAAAGGGATAGAGAGAAAGGGATAGAGAGAGGGAGAAAGAGAGAGGGAAAGGGAAAGAGAGAGGGAGAAAGGGAGGGAGAAAGAGAGAGGGAGAAAGAGAGAGGGAGAAAGGGATAGAGAGAGGGAGAAAGGGATAGAGAGAGGGAGAAAGGGATAGAGAGAGGGAGAAAGGGATATAGAGAGAGGGAGAAAGAGAGAGGGAAAGGGAAAGAGAGAGGGAGAAAGGGAGGGAGAAAGAGAGAGGGAGAAAGATAGAGTGAGAAAGGGATAGAGAGAGGGAGAAAGGGATAGAGAGAGGGAGAAAGGGATAGAGAGAGGGAGAAAGAGAGAAGGAAAGGGAAAGAGAAACGGATAGGGAGAGGGAGAAAGGGAGACGGAGAAAGGGAGAGGGAGAAAGAGAGAGGGAGAAAGGGATAGAGAGAGGGAGAAAGGGATAGAGAGCAGCTGAGGGGTGGTTTAAAAGCCCATGATTTATAATAGTTATGACTGAAAACACTATATAATGTATACCGGATGTGTTTAAGTACTATCTATCCAAATTTAAGGTACACTGAGTGCACAAAACATTAGGAACAAATGCACTTTCCATGACATAGACTGACCAGGTGAATCCACGTGAAAGCTATGATCCCTTATAAATGTCACTTGTTAAATCCACTTCAATCAGTATAGATGAAGGGGGTGAGACAAGTTAAAGAAGGAGTTTTAAGCTTTGAGACATTTGAGACATGGATTGTGTATGTGTGCCATTTAGAGGTTCAATGGACAAGACAAAAGATTTAAGTGTCTTTGAATGGGGTATAGTAGTAGGTGCCAGGCGCACCGGTTTGAGTGTCTCAACAACTGCGACGCTGCTGGGTTTTTCACAATCAACAGTTTCCTGTTTGTATCAAGGGTGGTCCACCACCCAAAGGACATCCAGCCAACTTGGCACAATTGTAGGAAACATTGGAGTCAACATGGGCCAGCATCCCTGTGGAATACTTTCCACACCTTGTAGAGTACATGTCCTGACAAATGGAGGCTGTTCTGAGGGCAGTAGGGGGTGCAACTCAATATTAGGTGTTTCTGGTCTTTTGTCCACTCAGTGTATATCAAATAACTATGTTTTGATATGTAACTGCTGTGTAAAAAAAAGTGCCATGTATGTAAATTGTGTGTAGAAGTTCCAGTCAAAATTTGGACACACCTACTCATTCAAGGGTTTTTCTTTATTTTGAATATTTTCTACATTGTACTGTACATATACAATTGAAGTGGGAAGTTTACATACACTTAGGTTGGAGTCATTAAAACTACTTTTTCAACCGCAACACAAATGTCTTATTAACAAGCTATAGTTTTGGCAAGTCAGTTACTACATCTACTTTGTGCACGACACAAGTCATTTTTACAAAATAGTTTACTGGCAGATTATTTCACTTATAATTCACTGTATCATAATTCCAGTTGGTCAGAAGTTTACATACACTAAATTAACTGCATTTAAACAGCTTGGAAAATTTTCAGAAAATTATGTCATGGCTTTAGAAGCTTCAGATATGCTAATTGACAACATTTGAGTCAATTGGAGGTGAACCTGTGGATGTATTTCAAGGCCTACCTTCAAACTCAGTGCCTCTTTGCTTGACATCATGGGAAAATCAAAAGAAATCAGCCAAGACCACAGAAAAACAATTGTAGACCTCCACAATTCTGGTTCATCCTTGGGAGCAATTTCCAAACGCCTGAAGGTACCACGTTCATCTGTACAAACAATAGTATGCAAGTATAAACACCATGGGACCACGCAGCCGTCATACCACTCAGTAAGGAGACGCGTTCTGTCTCCTGGAGATGAACGGACTTTGGTGCAAAAAGTGCAAATCAATCCCAGAACAACAGCAAAGCAGCTTGTGAAGATGCTGGAGGAAACGGGTACAAAATTATCTATATCCACAGTAAAATTAGTCCTATACCAACATAACCCGAAAGTCCGCTCAGCAAGGAAGAAGCCACTGCTCCAAAACCGCCATAAAAAAGCCAGACTACGGTTTGCAACTGCACATGAGGACAAAGATCGTCCTTTTTAGAGAAATGTCCTCTGGTCTGATGAAACAAAATTAGAACCGTTTTGTCCATAATGACCATCTTTATGTATGGAGGAAAGAGGGGGAGGCTTGCAAGCCAAAGAACAAATCCCAACTGCAAAGGACGGAGGTGGCAGCATCATGTTGCAGGAAGTACTGGTGCACTTCACAAAATAGATGGAAAGAAAATTATGTGGATATATTGAAGCAACATCTCAAGACATCAGTCAGGAAGTCTTCCAAATGGATAAGTTACTTATTTAACTAGGCAAGTCAGTTAAGAATATATTCTTAATTTCAATGACAGCCTGGAACAGTGGTTAACTGTCTTGTTCAGAAGCAGAACGGCTGATTTTTACCTTGTCAGCTCGGGGATTTGATCTTGCAACCATTTCAGTTACAAGTCCAATGCTCTAACCACTAGGCTACCTGCCGCTTCAATAACCCCAAGCATACTCCCAAAGTTGTGGCAAAATGGCTGAAGGACAACAAAGTCAAGGTATTGGAGAGGCCATCGCCAAGCCCTGACCTCAATCCTATATAAAATGTGTGGGCAGAACTGAACATGCGTGTGTGAGCCAGGAGGCCTACAAACCTGACTCAGTTACACCAGCTCTGTCAGAAGGAATGGGCCAAAATTCACGCAACTTATTGTGGGAAGCTTGTGGAGGGCTACCCGAAATGTTTTCCCCAAGTAAGACCATTTAAAGGCAATGCTACCAAATACTAATTGAGTGTATGTAAACATCTGTCCCACTGGGAATGTGATGAAAGAAATAAAAGCTGAAATAAATAATTCTCTCTGCTATTATTCTGACATTTCACATTCTTAAAATAAAGTGGTGATCCTAACTGACCTAAGACAGGGAATTTTTACCATGATTAAATGTCAGGAATTGTGAACAACTGAGTTTAAATGTATTTGTCTAAGGTGTATGTAAACTTCCGACTTCAACTGTAACAACACAGAAATAGCTGTAAAAATTGTTGTTTTGGTCCTCCTTTAATAATACAAATGAAATAAAAGAGATAGATGGAGAGATAGAGAGAGAAAGAGGGGGCACGTCATGTGTACGTTGATGTGAATAGGAAGTGAGAGCATTCTAACCGAGAGAGAGACAGCGTCACCTCTGCTGCTGTGACACTGAAACACCACAGTCACTTTCAATCACCACATCCCTGTCAGGGGACTGGACACACTCTCACACACACACTAACTCGATACGCAAACACACGCACACACTAACATATGCATTCTGCTAACACCTGTATACACAAGCATTCTCTCCAATATATGCACTCACACACAATGGGCACTAGGGCTGTCCCCGACAAAAAAATAAAAAATCTTGGTTGACCGGGAGTCATCTTTTCTCTCGACCAATCGATTAGTGGACAGTTTTAAATGTGTATTTTTCCATTTTCAGTGCATTCAGAAAGTATTCAGACCCCTTGACTTTATACACATTTTTTGTTACTTTACAGCCTTGTTCGATTGTATTGTTTCCCCCCTCATCAATCTACACACAATATCCCATAACGACAAAGCAAAAACAGGTTTGTAGAAAATGGAATATCAAATTTACATAAGTTTTCAGACTCTTTACTGAGTACTTTGTTGAAGCACCTTTGGCAACGATTATAGCCTAGAGTCTTCTTGGGTATAATGCTACATGGTTGGCACACCTATATTTGGCGAGTTTCTCGCATTCTTCTCTGCAGATCCTCTCAAGCCCTGTCAGGTTGGATGGGGGGGTCGTTGCAGCACAGCTATTTTCATTGGGTTCAAGTCCGGGCTCTGGCTAAGCAGCTCAAAGACATTCAGAGACTTGTTCCGTAGCCACTCCTGCATTGTCTTGGCTATGTGCTTAGGGTTGTTGTCCTGTTGGGAGGTGAAACTTCACCCCAGTCTGAGGTCCTGAGCGCTCCGGAGCAGGTTTTCATCAAGGATCGCTCTGTACTGATCTTTTCCTCGACCCTGACTATTCTACCAGTCCCTGCCACTGAAAACACCCCCACGGCTTGATTCTGCCACCACCATGCTTCACCGTAGGGATGGTGCAAGGTTTCCTCCATACATGACACTTGGCATTCAGGCCAAAGGGTTCAATCTTGGTTTCAAACTGAGGCGTGGCTTCCATCTGGCCACTACCATAAAGGCCTGACTGGTGGGTTGCTGCAGAGATGATTGTCCATCTGGAAGGTTCTCCCATCTCCAGAGAGGAACTCTGGAGCTCTGTCAGAGTGACCATTGGGTTCTTGGTCACCTCCCTGACCAAGGCCCTTCACCCCCGATTGCTCAGATCAACCGGATGGTCAGCTCTAGGAAGAGTCTTGGTGAGTCCAAACTTCTTCCGTCTAAGAATGATGGAGGCCACTGTGTTTTTGGGGACCTTCAATGCTGCAGAAATGTTTTGGTATCCTTCCCCAGATCTGTGCCTCGACACAATCCTGTCTCTGAGCTCCACGGACAATTCCTTCGACCTCATGGCTTTATTTTTGCTCTGACATGCACTGTCAACTGTGGGACCTTATATAGACAGGTGTGTGTGCCTTTCCAAATCATGTCCAACAGGTGGGTTCTGATCAAGTAGTAGAAACATCTCAAGGATGTTAAATGGAAACAGGTCTCATGCCAAAGGGTCTGAATACTTATGTAAATAAGGTATTTCTGTTTTTATTTGTAATAAATGTGATTTTTTTGTTGTTGCTAAAAACCTGTTTTCGCTTTGTCATTATGCGGTGTTGTGTGTAGATTGCCGAGGGGAAAAAATATTTAATCCGATTTAGAATAAGGCTGTAATGTAATGTAACAAAATGTGGAAAAGGCCAAGGGGACTGAATACTTTCTGAAAGCACTGTAAGACAAACCCAATGTTAGAATAAAATCAACTATATGTTGGCTACTGTGCTTGTCTGATGCTTTAAGCACAGTGATAAAACATTGAGACAGAAATTACTCAAGAGGGAGCCAGAGATCGATACATCCTAATCAGAAGAAAAAATGTGTTCCTGACCGTCCTGCTCCCGCTGCTGCTGGCCATCACAGATTCTGCCTTTATACTCCTGAAGTTGCGGGTATTAAGTACCCCAGCAGTTGGCATCCTTTTCCATTTGGAGTGCCAATTCGTACCATTTTTCCTGATCTCTGTGCCAGCAATGATTTTCATCCGCATATTTTTGTTAAACTATTTCATTTAAAATGAAGTCTTCATATCTACAAATCAATGTCATGTCGTTTATCAAAATTCTATCTCAATGAAAATGATACAATTCTTAAAGCAACTTCTATTGCCAATATGTAAAAATAGCCTACATAAAGCCAACAAATAAAAACATTGCAGCCTGCAGGTAGAAAATATCCTAGAAATCACATTAGCTACGCATGGCCTGTCTGCAAGGAACTTGAAGCATTGTATCAACTATAAACTTGAACCAGCCTGAAGCTCATGCTTGCAAGTGTGCAACATTTTCTAAAATATTCTGGACCCTCAGAGTTTCCTGTAACAGTGAGCTCCAGACAGACACAGCTGTAGGCTATTTTTGCAAAGGATAAGAAGTAATCAGGTAGGCATATTTTATGATGTTTCCCCTGGATCAGAGCATGGCATTTTTTCCCCCTTTTCATGCTGAATGGTTATCAAAAGGGAGAGAGCTGGAAAGATTTTTCAAATAAGCTACGTTGCGGAATAATGTCACTCAATGGATGTAGAAACAGACTTTATTTACTTTCTGTTTGAGGCGAAGAAAACGTTTATTTGAGAAGCTCCACAGTGATGGTGAGTTAAGACATTTGGAAATCTGTGGCGTTTTACTCCTATGTCCAGCAACAGATAGCAGCCTGTCACTCAGTGTGTGTGTACGTGTGCCCATCCATGTGTTTTCCTTCCTGCCTGCTTGTGTGTTTACTCTCTGTGAGTGTGTATGCATGCTCTCGATCCATGTGTGTGTGTGTGTCTGATTGATGGCTGGGCTGCTGTGTCTCTCTGTCTGAGCTGAATGACTCTCAACGGCGTCATTGGGGGAAGGACCCTCTAAGGAGCACGGAGGGCCCGACGCTGCTGCACACACACAGTCCTTGTGGAGACTTTTGGTGATTTTAGGTTCGCACAAGGATAGAAGAACCTACACACACACACACACAATGGCAGAACAATAAACAATCAACCAGACCAATATGAATAATAGAATAGAGCTGAGCCGAAGGTTTCCACCTAGAAGAGAGTTAGTTTCCTCTCTCTCTCTCTCTCTCTCTCTCTCTCTCTCTCTCTCTTTGACCCTGGCAGGCTGGACACAGTGCCACTTTACAGTAGTGAGGATGTTTTCAATAATGCAGAGAGAGCCACACACTGGTTAATTCACCAGGGTTAAACTGGAATAAACGAGGAAGTGAGAGAGATAATACAGAGGAGAGAGAGAGGGATGACTCGAGAGACTGAAGAGGGGGATGGAGGGATGTGTAGACGGGGAGAAGGCGGGTCGAAGAGGTGAGGGGGAGAGGGACTGAGAGAAATCTATATCTGCTGAATATTTGAAGACGTTTAATCCAGCAGATTTGAGTTTCCCACTTCAGCTCCGAGGCTAACTAACTCAGCCATAAGGGAGAAGGAGGGAAAGGAGGAGATGGAACGAGGGATGGGACGGATGAGGAAAGTGAAGAGTTTATCGACTTGAAACTGAATAATATTTCAGTATTAAGTATGAATATAGGGAATTAGCCAACCATATCTAAATATTATAAATGAAGCTCACGGTCTTCCTCACACTCCTCTTATTGGTTCAACGTATGTCAATAAAGCAACTGATTTAGGATCAGCACAGGCGTCTGCATCCCAAACCCCAAATATGACTAAACAACAGAACTGTGTCTAGAGCAGTTCTAAAAGACCATCTGCATTAAAACACACCATCCAAAGCCATTGTCCTAGACATTTGAACAGTCAACTATAATGTGATGTTGTGCTAGGTTCTAATAGCAGTGGGGTTTATCTAGATATGATGTTGATGAGAGAGAGGGTGGCACACACACACACACACACACACACACACACACACACACACACACACACACACACACACACACACACACACACACACACACACACACACACACACACACACACACACACACACACACACACACACGCACCGGTTGATGAGAGAGAGAGAGAGAGGGTTAAGGTGCTAGATTAGTTATCACAGTCATCCTCGTTAACACTCCCGGACAGATACTGACACACTACTGATGCATGTTCAACATGTCTAAATATCTCTACTGACAGACATGTTCTACATGTCTAAATATCTCTACTGACAGACATGTTCTACATGTCTAAATATCTCTAAGGACACACATGTTCTACATGTCTAAATATCTCTACTGACAGACATGTTCTACATGTCTAAATATCTCTAAGGACACACATGTTCTACATGTCTAAATATCTCTACTGACAGACATGTTCTACATGTCTAAATATCTCTACTGACAGACATGTTCTACATGTCTAAATATCTCTACTGACAGACATGTTCTACATGTCTAAATATCTCTGCTGACAGACATGTTCTACATGTCTTAATATCTCTAAGGACACACACAGGTTCTACATGTCTAAATATCTCTACTGACAGACACATGTTCTACATGTCTAAATATCTCCAAGGACACACACATGTTCTACATGTCTAAATATCTCTAAGGACACACACATGTTCTACATGTCTAAATATCTCTACTGACAGACACATGTTCTACATGTCTAAATATCTCTAAGGACACACACATGTTCTACATGTCTTAATATCTCTAAAACAGACATGTTCTACATGTCTAAATATCTCTACTGACAGACATGTTCTACATGTCTAAATATCTCTACTGACAGACATGTTCTACATGTCTAAATATCTCTAAGGACACACATGTTCTACATGTCTAAATATCTCTACTGACAGACATGTTCTACTTATCTAAATATCTCTACTGACAGACATGTTCTACATGTCTAAATATCTCTGCTGAGTGACACATGTTCTACATGTCTAAATATCTCTACTGACAGACATGTTCTACATGTCTTAATATCTCTACTGACAGACATGTTCTACATGTCTAAATATCTCTACTGACAGACATGTTCTACATGTCTAAATATCTCTACTGACAGACACATGTTCTACATGTCTAAATATCTCTACTGACAGACATGTTCTACATGTCTAAATATCTCTACTGACAGACACATGTTCTACATGTCTAAATATCTCTACTGACAGACATGTTCTACATGTCTAAATATCTCTACTGACAGACATGTTCTACATGTCTAAATATCTCTACTGACAGACATGTTCTACATGTCTAAATATCTCTACTGACAGACATGTTCTACATGTCTAAATATCTCTACTGACAGACACATGTTCTACATGTCTAAATATTTCTACTGACAGACATGTTCTACATGTCTTAATATCTCTACTGACAGACATGTTCTACATGTCTAAATATCTCTAAGGACACACACATGTTCTACATGTCTAAATATCTCTACTGACAGACACATGTTCTACATGTCTAAATATCTCTACTGACAGACACACACACACACACACACACACACACACACACACACACACACACACACACTCACACACACACACACACACACTGAACATTCAACATATGCCAGCATGAATATTTGAATATTTGGGCACCCTCCATTAGCAAGACAAAACCAAGAAGTAAAACGAAGAAGACAGGGATGGAACATTGAGTGATGTAGAGAGGAATGAAAGAAGTGGTACAGTATTTTGGGGAAGAGGAAGAAAATTGGGTTTGATACAAAATTGTTGTGAGAGAGGGAGAGATAAAGAGAGAGGGGCAGAGATAAAGAGAGAGGGAGCGCTAAAGAGGGAGAGATAGAGAGAGAGGGAGAGGGAGAGATAAAGAGAGAGAGGGAGAGATGGAGAGATAAAGAGGGAGAGATAAAGAAAGAGAGGGAGAGATTAAGAGGGTGAGGGAGAGCTAAATAGAGAGGGAGAGAAAGAGAGAGAGAGAGGGAGAGCTAAAGAAAGAGCGAGCGCTAAATAGGGAGAGATGGAGAGGGAGAGATAAAGAGAGAGAGGAAGAGATAAAGAGACAGATAAAGAGGGAGCGATACAGAGAGAGGTGGAGAGATTAAGAGAGAGAGGGAGAGATAAAGAGAGAGGGATAGATAAATAGAGACATTAAGAGAGAGAGGGAAAGATAAAGAGAGAGAGGTTAAGATAAAGAGGGAGAGATAAAGAGAGAGGGAGAGATAAAGAGAGAGGGAGAGATTTACAGAGAGAGAGCGGGAGAGATAAAGAGAGATAGGGATAGATAAAGAGATAGAGAGAGAGGGAGAGATATATAGAGAGATGGAGAGATAAAGAGAGAGATTAAGAGAGAGGGAGAGATAAAGATAGAGATTAAGTGAGAGGGGAGAGATTAAGAGAGAGAGGGAGAGATAAAGAGGCAGAGATAAAGAGAGAGAGGGAGAGATAAAGAGAGAGGGAGAGATAAAGAGGGAGAGATAAAGAGAGAGAGGGTGAGATAAAGAACGAGAGGGAGAGATTAAGAGAGAGAGGAAGAGATAAAGAGAGAGAGGAAGAGATAAAGAAAGAGAGGGAGAGATTAAGAGAGAGAGGAAGAGATTAAGAGAGGGAGGAAGAGAGAGAGGGAGCGCTAAAGAGGGAGAGATAGAGAGGGAGAGATAAAGAGTGAGAGGAGAGATGGAGAGATAAATAGGGAGAGATACAGCGAGAGGGAGAGATTAAGTGAGAGAGGGAGAGATAAAGAGAGAGAGGGTGAGATAAAGAAAGAGAGGGAGAGATAAGAGAGAGAGGGAGATATTAAGAGAGAGAGGAAGAGATAAAGAGAGAGAGAGGAAGAGATAAAGAAAGAGAGAGAGAGATTAAGAGAGAGAGGAAGAGATTAAGAGAGGGAGGAAGAGATAAAGAGAGAGGGAGCACTAAAGAGGGAGAGATAGAGAGAGAGAGGGAGAGCTAAAGAGGGAGAGATAAAGAGTGAGAGGAGAGATGGAGAGATAAAGAGGGAGAGATACAGCGAGAGGGAGAGATTAAGTGAGAGAGGGAGAGATACAGAGAGAGAGGGAGAACTAAAGAGAGAGGGAGTGCTAAATAGGGAGATGGAGAGGGAGAGATAAAGAAAGAGAGGAAGAGATAGATAGACAGATAAAGAGGGAGAGATACAGAGATAGAGGGAGAGATATAGAGACATATTAAGAGAGAGAGGGAGAGATACAGAGATAGAGGGAGAGATATAGAGACATAATGAGAGAGGGAGAGATACAGAGATAGAGGGAGAGATATAGAGACATATTAAGAGAGGGAGAGATTCAGAGAGAGAGGGAGAGATTCAGAGAGAGAGGGAGAGATAAGGAGAGAGTGGGAGAGATAAAGAGGGAGAGATAAAGAGAGAGGGGGAGAGCTAAAGAGAGAGGGAGAGATAAAGATAGAGATTATGAGAGAGGGGAGAGATTAAGACAGAGAGGGAGAGATAAAGAGGCAGAGGTAAAGAGAGAGAGGGAGAGATAAAGCGAGAGGTAGAGATAAAGAGGGAGAGATAAAGAGAGAGAGGTTGAGATAAAGAAAGAGATGGAGAGATTAAGAGAGAGAGGGAGAGATTAAGAGAGAGAGGAAGAGATAAAGAGAGAGAGAGGAAGAGATAAAGAAAGAGAGGGAGAGATTAAGAGAGAGGAAGAGATTAAGAGAGGGATGAAGAGATAAAGAGAGAGGGAGCACTAAAGAGGGAGAGATAGAGAGAGAGAGGGAGAGATAAAGAGGGAGAGATAAAGAGTGAGAGGAGAGATGGAGAGATAAAGAGGGAGAGATACAGCGAGAGGGAGAGATTAAGTGAGAGAGGGAGAGATAAAGAGAGAGAGGGAGAACTAAAGAGAGAGGGAGTGCTAAATAGGGAGATGGAGAGGGAGAGATAAAGAAAGAGAGGAAGAGATAAATAGACAGATAAAGAGGGAGAGATAGAGATAGAGGGAGAGATATAGAGACATATTAAGAGAGAGGGAGAGATACAGAGATAGAGGGAGAGATATAGAGACATATTAAGAGAGAGAGGGAGCGATACAGAGATAGAGGGAGAGATATAGAGACATATTAAGAGAGGGAGAGATTCAGAGAGAGAGGGAGAGATTCAGAGAGAGAGGGAGAGATAAAGAGAGAGGGGGAGAGATAAAGAGAGAGATTAAGAGAGAGGGGGAGAGCTAAAAAGGGAGATTAAGAGAGAGAGAGATTTAGAGAGAGAAATAAAGAGAGAGAGTGAGAGATTAAGAGAGAGAGGGAGATATAAAGTGGGAGAGATAAAGAGAGAAGGGGAGAGCTAAAGAGAGAGATTAAGAGAGAGGGGGAGAGCTAAAGAGAGAGATTAAGAGAGAGAGGGAGATATAAAGAGGGAGAGATAAAGAGAGAGATTAAGAGAGAGCGGGAGAGCTAAAGAGAGAGATTAAGAGAGAGAAATAAAGAGAGAGAGGGAGAGATAACGAGGGAGATATAAGAGTGGGGGGATGCATGAGATTTGTGGTGTGAGTAAAAGAAAGGGACAGGTTGCCTTCCCGATTTAGGTCAGCAGTCAGAACATTACTGCTGTCTGTGAGATTGTGTGTGTCAAATCAAATCAAATTGTATTTGTCAACTGCGCCGAATACAATATACTTACAGTGAAATGCTTACTTTCAAGCCTTAACCAACACGGGCAGTTAAAAAAAATACTTTAAAAAAGTAAGAGATAAGAATAACAAATAATTAAAGAGCAGCTGTAAATAACAATAGTGAGGTTATATACAGGGGGTACCTGTACAGAGTCAATATGGTAATATGTACATGTAGGTAGAGTTATTTATTAAAGTGTGTGTGTGTTGTGTTGCTGTGTTTGTCGCAGTGTGTCTCGTTGTGTTTGTCGCAGTGTGTGTCGTTCTGTTTGTCGCTGTGTGCGTTTGTTTGTCGCAGTGTGTGTTGCTGTGTTTGTCGCAGTGTGTTGTTCTGTTTGTCGCTGTGTGCGTTTGTTTGTCACAGTGTGTGTTGCTGTGTTTGTCGCAGTGTGTGTTGTTCTGTTTGTCGCTGTGTGCGTTTGTTTGTCACAGTGTGTGTTGCTGTGTTTGTCGCAGTGTGTGTCGTTGTGTTTGTCGCAGTGTGTGTTGCTGTGTTTGTCGCAGTGTGTGTTGCTGTGTTTGTCGCAGTGTGTGTTTCTGTGTTTGTCGCTGTGTGTGTATTGCTGTGTTTGTCGCTGTGTGCGTTTCTGTGTTTGTCTCTGTGTGTGTATTGCTGTGTTTGTCGCAGTGTGTGTTTCTGTGTTTGTCGCTGTGTGTGTATTGCTGTGTTTGTCGCAGTGTGTGTTTCTGTGTTTGTCGCTGTGTGTGTATTGCTGTGTTTGTCGCAGTGTGTGTTTCTGTGTTTGTCGCTGTGTGTGTATTGCTGTGTTTGTCGCAGTGTGTGTCGTTGTGTTTGTCGCAGTGTGTGTCGTTCTGTTTGTCGCTGTGTGCGTTTGTTTGTGGCAGTGTGTGTTGCTGTGTTTGTCGCAGTGTGTGTCGTTCTGTTTGTCGCTGTGTGTGTTTGTTTGTCGCAGTGTGTGTCGTTGTGTTTGTCGCAGTGTGTGTTGCTGTGTTTGTCGCAGTGTGTGTTGCTGTGTTTGTCGCAGTGTGTGTTGCTGTGTTTGTCGCAGTGTGTGTTGCTGTGTTTGTCGCAGTGTGTGTTGCTGTGTTTGTTGCAGTGTGTGTATTGCTGTGTTTGTCACTGTGTGTATTGCTGTGTTTGTCACTGTGTGTGTATTGCTGTGTTTGTCACTGTGTGTGTATTGATGTTTGTGTTGCTGTGTGTGTATTGCTGTGTGTGTTGCTGTGTTTGTCGCTGTGTGCCTTCAAAGGCGTGTGTGTGACGCTGTGTGTGTGTGGCATTCTCCCGTTAAAGGTCAGACATGAAGAATCCCTCCTTAATTGGATTGGGACTGGTTAGCATTGTTTAACCTCCCCACACTGTCTCTCTCACACACACACACACACACACACACACACACACACACACACACACACACACACACACACACACACACACACACACACACACACACACACACACACACACACACACACACACCACACACACACACAGTGTTTGCTTCCCTTGCTACTGCTTCTTTTATGCTCCCACTGCAGGTCAGACAAAGCCACCATTGTCCAGCCTTCTGCCTCGGAACCACTTGTGGAGGGATGTGTAGCCCAGGAATCACAGGGAGGTTTTATCCTGTGGGTGCACCTCTCCATTTACCTCTGGGTCTTCTGGCAGGACTGCTAATGCATTAGCACGCTAACGTGGCTTTGATTTAGTGGACCAGGTTGACGCAAACATGACCCAGAATGAACATAATGAACACATTCACAAGCAGCACACAGACAGACACTCCACAGCACCACACAAAGGTACACGCTGCTGAGGCGCAGTGGCACACACACACACACACACACACACACACACACACACACACACACACACACACACACACACACACACGCACGCACGCACGCGCGCGCGAGCTTGGGGCAGGAGGTTGGGCCGACCCCTCTATGAATCAAAGCGGTGTATAAACCAGCAGTCAGTCTTGTCCGCAAACACACACTAATGACTGCGCGAACACACACACACACACACATGCGCGCACAGTGTAAGTTTTAGGGTAAGCTTGTCTTTAAACAGACACAGGGTGTGATGTATGTGGTGAGAGTGAGGAGGGAGATTATAGTGCTCCAGAGGGATTGGAGCGTCACTCCCTCAGCTCTTTGACTGGAAAGAGGCAAGGAGAGGGGGAGGGAGAAGGAGAGATGGAGAGAGAGCGTCATATAGAGAGTAAAAGGGATATACAACAAGAGAGGATGATAGTAGAAAAAAGAGTCAGAGGCAAAAGAGATGAGGAGAGAAACAGAGAGGGGCAAAGGAAGAGACTGAGAGGAAGAGGATACTGACAGGAGAGAAGAGGAGAACAGGTGGATGATAGACTGATTATAGGGGTCCATTAAAGGGACAAAAACAGTCATTACTAAACCATTTTAACGGCCATTTAAACCGCTTTAATTAGTCATCATTACCACTGTGTCCACTTCCTTATTGAAGACAAAGCTGTGTCTAGTTGTTCTAGGCCCTTTTCATAAATGAGCACTGATCTAGAATCAGTTTTGCCTTTGCTAGATCATAATTAAGATGATCTGGATTTTAGATCAGCGCTCCTAGAGTTTTTATGGTCATGACTCCATATTTTCTGGTCATTGACTAGGTTTTAGGATAAAACAAAATCATGCCCTATTACAGCCTATCCCCCCCCCTTCTCTCCCTACTCCCTCCAGCCCTCATCTCCTCCCTTCCTCTTTTCCACTTTTCTTCAATGGTCTGTCTTTTGGCTTTGTATCGTTTGGCGGGGGGGGTATGAAGCCAAAAGCTTAATTCAGTGCATGGTGTACGCCATGGTGATCCAACGTTCTGATTAATGTTATAAATGCAAAAGGGGTGGGAAGGGGAGGGAGGGGGGGCTGTACAGTGGCATGACTAATGATCATGATGATGTAATCGTCTGTGATATGTAAGTCTTCCCAACATGTTCCGACAGAGATGGAACCATAACACAAAGTAGCATGGACACATTTTCTGTGTGTTTTTATAAGTGTGTGTGTGTGAGTCTGTGTGTGTGCGCGCGCGCGTGCGTGTGCGTGCGTGTATGTGTGTGTGCGCGCGTGTGTGTGTGTGTGCGCGTGCGTATATGAGTGTGTGACGTGCGTATGTGTGTAGCATGGCATCATTGAGATAAGAGAAAGTAGTCCCGTTCCATCTTTTCTGTTCTCCTCTGAGGCTTATTCCATGTTATGAACACAGCTGCTGCTACTCTTTATTCCATGTTATGAACACAGCTTCTGCTACTCTTTATTCCATGTTATGAACACAGTTGCTGCTACTCTTTATTCCATCTTATGAACACAGCTGCTGCTACTCTTTATTCCATGTTACGAACACAGCTGCTGCTACTCTTTATTAGATGTTATGAACACAGCTGCTGCTACTCTTTATTCCATGTTATGAACACAGTTGCTGCTACTCTTTATGAGATGTTATGAACACAGCTGCTGCTACTTTTTATTCCATGTTATGAACACAGTTGACGCTACTCTTTATTCCATGTTATGAACACAGCTGCTGCTACTCTTTATTCCATGTTTTGAACACAGCTGCTGCTACTCTTTATTCCATGTTATGAACACAGTTGCTGCTACTCTTTATTAGATGTTATAAACATAGATGCTGCTACTCTTTATTAAATGTTATGAACACAGCTGCTGCTACTTTTTATTCCATGTTATGAACACAGTTGCTGCTACTCTTTATTCCATGTTATGAACACAGCTGCTGCTACTCTTTATTCCATGTTATGAACACAGCTGCTGCTACTCTTTATTCCATGTTATGAACACAGTTGCTGCTACTCTTTATTAGATGTTATGAACACAGCTGCTGCTACTCTTTATTCCATGTTATGAACACAGCTGCTGCTACTCTTTATTCCATGTTATGAACACAGCTGCTGCTACTCTTTATTACATGTTATGAACACAGCTGCTGCTACTCTTTATTCCATGTTATGAACACAGTTGCTGCTACTCTTTATTCCATGTTATGAACACAGCTGCTGCTACTCTTTATTCCATGTTACGAACACAGTTGCTGCTACTCTTTATTCCATGTTATGAACACAGCTGCTGCTACTCTTTATTCTATGTTATGAACACAGCTGCTGCTACTCTTTATTCCATGTTATGAACACAGCTGCTGCTACTCTTTATTAGATGTTATGAACACAGCTGCTGCTACTCTTTATTCCATGTTATGAACACAGCTGCTGCTACTCTTTATTACATGTTATGAACACAGCTGCTGCTACTCTTTATTCCATGTTATGAACACAGTTGCTGCTACTCTTTATTAGATGTTATGAACACAGCTGCTGCTACTCTTTATTAGATTTTATGAACACAGCTGCTGCTACTCTTTATTCCATGTTATGAACACAGCTGCTGCTACTCTTTATTCCATGTTATGAACACAGTTGCTGCTACTCTTTATTAGATGTTATGAACACAGCTGCTGCTACTCTTTATTAGATGTTATGAACACAGCTGCTGCTACTCTTTATTAGATGTCATGAACACAGCTGCTGCTACTCTTTATTCCATGTTATGAACACAGCTGCTGCTACACTTTATTAGATGTTATGATCTCAGCTGCTGCTACTCTTTATTAGATGTTATGAACACAGCTGCTGCTACTCTTTATTAGATGTTATGAACACAGCTGCTGCTACTCTTTATTAGATGTTATGAACACAGCTGCTGCTACTCTTTATTAGATGTTATGAACACAGCTGCTGCTACTCTTTATTAGATGTTATGAACACAGCTGCTGCTACTCTTTATTAGATGTTATGAACACAGCTGCTGCTACTCTTTATTAGATGTTATGAACACAGCTGCTGCTACTCTTTATTCCATGTAATGAACACAGTTGCTGCTACTCTTTATTAGATGTTATGAACACAGCTGCTGCTACTCTTTATTAGATGTTATGAACACAGCTGCTGCTACTCTTTATTCCATGTATGAACACAGCTGCTGCTACTCTTTATTGACACAGCTGCTGCTACTCTTTATTAGATGTTATGAACACAGCTGCTGCTACTCTTTATTCCATGTTATGAACACAGTTGCTGCTACTCTTTATTAGATGTTATGAACACAGCTGCTGCTACTCTTTATTAGATGTTATGAACACAGCTGCTGCTACTCTTTATTCCATGTAATGAACACAGTTGCTGCTACTCTTTATTAGATGTTATGAACACAGCTGCTGCTACTCTTTATTAGATGTTATGAACACAGCTGCTGCTACTCTTTATTCCATGTTATGAACACAGCTGCTGCTACTCTTTATTAGATGTTATGAACACAGCTGCTGCTACTCTTTATTCCATGTTATGAACACAGTTGCTGCTACTCTTTATTAGATGTTATGAACACAGTTGCTGCTACTCTTTATTAGATGTTATGAACACAGCTGCTGCTACTCATTATTAGATGTTATGAACACAGCTGCTGCTACTCTTTATTAGATGTTATGAACACAGCTGCTGCTACTCTTTATTAGATGTTATGAACACAGCTGCTGCTACTCTTTATTAGATGTTATGAACACAGCTGCTGCTACTCTTTATTAGATGTTATGAACACAGCTGCTGCTACTCTTTATTAGATGTTATGAACACAGCTGCTGCTACTCTTTATTCCATGTAATGAACACAGTTGCTGCTACTCTTTATTAGATGTTATGAACACAGCTGCTGCTACTCTTTATTAGATGTTATGAACACAGCTGCTGCTACTCTTTATTCCATGTTATGAACACAGCTGCTGCTACTCTTTATTAGATGTTATGAACACAGCTGCTGCTACTCTTTATTCCATGTTATGAACACAGTTGCTGCTACTCTTTATTAGATGTTATGAACACAGTTGCTGCTACTCTTTATTAGATGTTATGAACAAAGCTGCTGCTGCTCTTTATTAGATGTTATGAACACAGCGGCTGCTACTCTTTATTAGATGTTATGAACACAGCTGCTGCTACTCTTTATTAGATGTTATGAACACAGCTGCTGCTACTCTTTATTAGATGTTATGAACACAGCTGCTGCTACTCTTTATTAGATGTTATGAACACAGCTGCTGCTACTCTTTATTAGATGTTATGAACACAGTTGCTGCTCTTTATTAGATGTTATGAACACAGCTGCTGCTACTCTTTATTAGATGTTATGAACACAGCTGCTGCTATTCTTTATTCCATGTTATTAACACAGCTGCTGCTACTTTTTATTCCATGTTATGAACACAGTTGCTGCTACTCTTTATTCCATGTTATGAACACAGCTGCTGCTACTCTTTATTCCATGTTATGAACACAGCTGCTGCTACTCTTTATTCCATGTTATGAACACAGCTGCTGCTACTCTTTATTCCATGTTATGAACACAGCTGCTGCTACTCTTTATTACATGTTATGAACACAGCTGCTGCTACTCTTTATTCCATGTTATGAACACAGTTGCTGCTACTCTTTATTCATGTTCATGTTAACACAGCTGCTGCTACTCTTTATTCCATGTTACGAACACAGTTGCTGCTACTCTTTATTCCATGTTATGAACACAGCTGCTGCTACTCTTTATTCTATGTTATGAACACAGCTGCTGCTACTCTTTATTCCATGTTATGAACACAGCTGCTGCTACTCTTTATTAGATGTTATGAACACAGCTGCTGCTACTCTTTATTCCATGTTATGAACACAGCTGCTGCTACTCTTTATTAGATGTTATGAACACAGCTGCTGCTACTCTTTATTCCATGTTATGAACACAGCTGCTGCTACTCTTTATTAGATGTTATGAACACAGTTGCTGCTCTTTATTAGATGTTATGAACACAGCTGCTGCTACTCTTTATTAGATGTTATGAACACAGCTGCTGCTACTCTTTATTCCATGTTATGAACACAGCTGCTTCTACTCTTTATTAGATGTTATGAACACAGCTGCTGCTACTCTTTATTAGATGTTATGAACACAGCTGCTTCTACACTTTATTAGATGTTATGATCTCAGCTGCTGCTACTCTTTATTAGATGTTATGAACACAGCTGCTGCTACTCTTTATTAGATGTTATGAACACAGCTGCTGCTACACTTTATTAGATGTTATGAACACAGCTGCTGCTACTCTTTATTAGATGTTATGAACACAGCTGCTGCTACTCTTTATTAGATGTTATGAACACAGCTGCTGCTACACTTTATTAGATGTTATGATCTCAGCTGCTGCTACTCTTTATTAGATGTTATGAACACAGCTGCTTCTACACTTTATTAGATGTTATGATCTCAGCTGCTGCTACTCTTTATTAGATGTTATGAACACAGCTGCTGCTACTCTTTATTAGATGTTATGAACACAGCTGCTGCTACACTTTATTAGATGTTATGAACACAGCTGCTGCTACTCTTTATTAGATGTTATGAACACAGCTGCTGCTACTCTTTATTAGATGTTATGAACACAGCTGCTGCTACACTTTATTAGATGTTCTGAACACAGCTGCTGCTACTCTTTATTAGATGTTATGAACACAGCTGCTGCTACTCTTTATTAGATGTTATGAACACAGTTGCTGCTACTCTTTATTAGATGTTATGACCACAGCTGCTGCTACTCTTTATTAGATGTTATGAACACAGCTGCTTCTACACTTTATTAGATGTTATGATCTCAGCTGCTGCTACTCTTTATTAGATGTTATGAACACAGCTGCTACTACTCTTTATTAGATGTTAATGAAGTAGGTATGAATGGAATATTTTTGGTTGGATTATTTTCTGTAATTTATTACGCACTTTAGCCCACCTATTGTGTGTATATGTTGATTTGTGACTGTATTCATGTGTGTATGAGCCCGCTGTCTTTATCTCTCCACTCCCCTTAGTTGCAACCCTTCTCCCTCCAACCCTAGCCCTTCCCCTTCCAACCCGAGCCCTTCTCCTTCCAACCCGAGCCCTTCCCCTTCCAACCCTAGCCCTTCCCCTTCCAACCCAAGCCCTTCCCCTTCCAACCCAAGCCCTTCACCTTCCAACCCTAGCCCTTCCCCTTCCAACCCAAGCCCTTCACCTTCCAACCCTAGCCCTTCCCAACCCTAGCCCTTCCCCTTCCAACCCAAGCCCTTCACCTTCCAACCCTAGCCCTTCCCCTTCCAACCCGAGCCCTTCACCTTCCAACCCTAGCCCTTCCCAACCCTAGCCCTTCCCCTTCCAAACCTAGGCCTTCTCCTTCCAACCCTAGCCCTTCCCCTTCCCAACCCTCCCCTCGCCCTTCCAACCCTAATCCTCCCCTTTCCAACCCTAGCCATTCCAGACCCCTTCCCAACCCTCCCCCTCACCCTTCCAACCCTAACCCTTCCCCTTCCAACCCTAGCCCTCCCTGTTCCCTCCCCCAGCCCCATTCCTCAGCCCTCACCCAGCCCCAGCCCCTACCCCAACCCTAACCCTCCCCACCCCCTACCCCAACCCTAACCCTCCCCCAGCCCCTACCCCAACCGCACCCCTCCCCTGGCCCCAGCCACTATAATCAAGGTTTTAAGGTATGCAATTATGGAGCTAATTAGTGTAATTAATTCAGCAAGAGCCAAGCCCCAGACTGGTCCTATTCACACACACTCAATCACACACACACGCACACACACACACGCACACACACACACACACACACACACACACACACACACACACACACACACACACACACACACACACACACACACACACACACACACACACACACACACACACACACACACACACGCACAAACACACTGCCTGGTCCTATTCATGGTTCAAGATCTGCCTTAATCCCTGGCCTTACACCCCCCCCAACAAAGACCCTGCACATAATGAGGTTGTGTGTGTGTGTGTGTGTGTGTGTGTGTGTGTGTGTGTGTGTGTGTGTGTGTGTGTGTGTGTGTGTGTGTGTGTGTGTGTGTGTGTGTGTGTGTGTGTGTGTGTGTGTTGGGGTGTACACATGATTAGTATGTGAGAAAGGAATGAAAGGGATAGGGAGAAAGGTGAGAAAAACAGAATGGCTCATGTGATTTTATTTTGGAAATTGGACTAATTGACACAGATTCAATTCCGTCCATTGCTCTTTTCCCAGTCCCAGTTTCAGAGTAAAGACATCAGAAGGGAGCTACTACACACAGGGGACGTACTTTGAAGTAGGAGTCTTTCCGCCGTGGTAGACTAACTAACTTAGTAAAGGTATAAAGGTAATAAAAATGTCAAATAAATTGCAAAATATGTAGTCGTTTTGTGTTATCTGTGTATTTTTCTACTTGTTTCAGGCAGTTGGTGGTTCGTCTCCAGGGAGAGGTGCTTCCATAAAGACTAGTGCTGTTCAATGCCGCGTATGAACGCTCCACTTACAGCAGGAATCAGAAGAGAGGTAGAGAGAGAGAGGATAAACGAGTGTTTTCCTCTGCTGTACTCTGGGACCTGGCTATTCCCTCAGCCACAAACTAGACCATGCAGAGACTTAACCCTGATCAAACTTTTACCAGCCAGCTCTCTTTCTCTACAGCGCACTCTCTCTCTACCTCCTTCTCTCTCTCTTTCTGTCTGTCTGTCTATCTCTCTACCTCCCTCTCTCTCTTTCTGTCTGTATATCTGTCTGTCTGTCTCTCTCTCTACCTCCCTCTCTCTCTCTCTCTCTTTCTGTCTGTCTGTCTCTCTCTCTACCTCCCTCTCTCTCTCTCTTTCTGTCTGTCTGTCTCTCTCTCTACCTCCCTCTCTCTCTCTCTCTTTCTGTCTGTCTGTCTCTCTCTCTACCTCCCTCTCTCTTTCTCTTTCTGTCTGTCTGTCTCTCTCTCTACCTCCCCTCTCTCTCTTTCTGTCTGTCTGTCTGTCTCTCTCTCTCTACCTCCCTCTCTCTCTCTCTCTCTCTCTTTCTGTCTGTCTGTCTCTCTCTCTACCTCCCTCTCTCTCTCTCTTTCTGTCTCTGTCTCTCTCTCTACCTCCCTCTCTCTCTCTCTCTTTCTGTCTGTCTGTCTGTCTCTCTCTCTACCTCCCTCTCTCTTTCTCTTTCTGTCTGTCTGTCTCTCTCTCTACCTCCCCTCTCTCTCTTTCTGTCTGTCTGTCTGTCTCTCTCTCTCTACCTCCCTCTCTCTCTCTTTCTGTCTGTATGTCTGTCTGTCTGTCTGTCTCTCTCTCTCTCTCTACCTCCCTCTCTCTCTCTTTCTGTCTATACAGTTGAAGTCAGAAGTTTACATACACTTAGGTTGGAATCATTAAAACTCATTTTTCAACCACTCCACAAATGTCTTGTTAACAAACTATAGTTTTTGGCAAGTCGGTTAGGACATCTACTTTGTGCATGACACAAGTCATTTTTCTAACAATTGTTTACAGACAGATTACTTCACTCATAATTCACTGCATCACAATTCCAGTGGGTCAGAAGTTTACATACACTAAGTAAGTAAAGGACCTTGTGAAGATGCTGGAGGAAACAGGTAAAAGTATCTATATCCACAGTAAAATGAGTCCCATATCGACATAACCTGAAACCACTCAGCAAGGAAGAAGCCACTGCTCCAAAACTGCCATAAAAAAAGCTAGACTATGGTTTGCAACTGCGCATGGGGACAAATATCGTACTTTTTGAAGAAATGTCCTCTGGTCTGATGAAGCAAAAATAGAACTGTTTGTCCATAATGACCATCATTATGTTTGGAGGAAAAAGGGGGAGGCTTGCAAACTGAAGAACACCATCTCAACTGTGAAGCACAGGGGTGGCAGCATGTTGTGGGGTGCTTTGCTGCAGGAGGGACGGGTGCACATCACAAAATAGATGGCGTCATGAGTAAAGAAAATGATGTGGATATATTGAAGCAACATCTCAAGACATCAGTCAGGAAGTTAAAGTTTGGACGCAAATGGGTGTTCCAAATGGACAATGACACCAAGAATACTTCCAAAGTTGTGGCAAGATGGCTTAAGTACAACAAAGTCAAGGTATTAGTGTGGAGTGGCCATCACAAAGTCCTGAGCTCAATACCATAGAACATTTGTGGGCAGAACTGAAAAAGAAGCTTTGCGAGCCAGGAGGCCTACAAACCTGACTTAGTTACACCAGCTCTGTCAGGAGGAATGGGCCAAAACTCTCTCTACCTCCCTCTCTCTCTTTCTGTCTATATGTCTGTCTCGCTCTCTGTCTCACGCAGACACACACACACTCAGGCACACTTGCATACACAAACACACACACTAACACACACTCATTCCATCCACAGGTTTTTCCAAACATTCCTGGGTTATTCGACTTAAAAAGCAATGAGGCCAGAATGGAAGACAGTAAAAACACACAGAGAGGAGACACAGAGCAAAATACACACACACACACACACACACACACACACACACACACACACACACACACACACACACACACACACACACACACACACACACACACACACACACACACACACACACACACACACACACACACACACACACACACACACACACACACTCCCTGTGGCTGGTGGTTTTTGTTCTTGCTGAGCACTCATTTACTTCATTAAAAGCTTTAATTAACGTGACAGTTCTGTGTAATTACACTCTTTAAGATGTACTACTCTGTTCAGAACAAGTTGTACGCCCGCTCTCTCCTTCTCACTCTCCTTCTCCCTCCCTCCCTCTCACTCCCTCTTGCGCTCTCTCTCCCTCTCTCCCACTCTCTCTTTTTCTCCCTCGTCACCTCTCTATCTCCCTCTCTCTCTCTGTTCTTCTTTCTCTGTTTACATCAACTCTGTTTCACAGCAAAAACATTTGTTAAGTTTGTGGTGCGTGTGTGCGTGTTCTGCTCTAGCAGTCAACTCCTCTACAGTAAAGTTGTGTGTCTGTGACATTTGGCATTAATGTGATCCAGAAATAAACGCCTTTTAAGAGTTCCTCTAAAAGATCCCATCCCTCCTACGGCCTTTTTCTCTCTCACACTCTTCGTCTGCCCTCCGCATCCCTTTTTCTTCATTGAGTTTCCCTCCTCCTCCTCTCTTCCATTGCTCCCTCTTTCTCTCTGTGTCACTGAATGTTGTCTCATTCTTTCGTTTCTCCCATCAGACCGTTGACCCACTTCCCTCTTTTTGCATCCCTCCTTCCCCCATCGCTCCTTCTCTCCCTCTCACCCCTCCTTCCCCCATCGCTCCTTCTCTCCCTCTCATCCCTCCTTCCCCCATCGCTCCTTCTCTCCCTCTCACCCCTCCTTCCCCCATCGCTCCTTCTCTCCCTCTCATCCCTCCTTTCATTATCGCTCCTTCTCTCCCGCTCTTCATCCCTCCTTCTCTCCAGCCCTCCTTCCCTTATCGCTCCTTCTCTCCCTCTCTCCCTCCTTCCCTCCCTCATCTTTTAGACTTTCATCCCCAAAAAGCTTTTACACTCCCCTCTTCCTCTTCTCCCCATCTTACCCCCCTCCCTCTTCCTCCTCTCCCCATCCTCCCTCCCTCCCTCTTCCTCCTCTCCCCATTCAACCTCACTCCCTCCCCCCTCTTCCTCCTCTCCCCATTCTACCTCCCTGCCTCTTCCTCCTCTCCCCATCCTCCCTCCCTCTTCCTCCTCTCCCCATTCTACCTCCCTCCCTCCCTCTTCTTCCTCTCCCCATTCTACCTCCCTCCATCCCTCTTCCTCCTCTCCCCATCCTACCTCCCTCCCTCTTCCTCCTCTCTCCATCCCTCCCTCCCTCTTCCATCTCTCCCCATCCTCCCTCCCTCCATCCCTCCCTCTTCCTCCTCTCCCCATCCTCCCTCCCTCCCTCTTCCTCCTCTCCGCATTCTCCCTCCCTCCATCCCTCTTCCTCCTCTCCCCATCCTACCTCCCTCCCTCCCTCTTCCTCCTCTCCCCATCCTACCTCCCTCCTTCCCTTCCTCTTACTCTCCCCCCAACCTCCTTCCCTCCTGTCATCTTTCCCTCCCTCCCCTCCCTCCCTCCCTCCCTCCCTCCCTCCCTCCCTCCCTCCCCCTCCCTCCCTCCCTCCCTCCCTCCCTCCCTCCCTCCCTCCCTCCCTCCCTCTTCCCTTCCTCTCCTCCTCCCCATCCTCCCTCCCTCCCTATCACTTCCTCCTGTCATCTCCCTCCCTCCCTCTTCCTCCTTCCCTTCCTCTCCTCCACTCCCCATCCTCCTCCCTCCCTCTTCCTCCTGTCACCTCCCTCCCTCCGTCTTCCTCCCTCCCTGCCTCCCTCCCCCCCACTTCCTCCTGTCACCTCCCTCCCTCCCTCTTCCTCCTTCCTCCCCTCCTCCCTCCCTTCTCCTCTCATCTCACAATAAGGTGTCAAGTCTAAAGAAGCTTAAAGTGTGTTTGTGAAAGAAACCAAAAAACAGTTGGCGTATAGCATAGTGCATCAGCCACACTCCTCCATGTCAACCACTAGCATGGTAGCAACGTTCTCTCAGTGTTGCTCTGACGTCGTGGAGGAGTGTTTTGATGTTTTGATATGGCCGTCTCCGATTTGACTGTGACGTCCTACTGAGCTGTCCAGCTGAACACAACAGAAATAGTTAGTTATTCTGTTTGAACACACAGAGACCACACACACTGACGCACACACGCACACACGCACACACACACACACACACACACACACACACACACACACACACACACACACACACACACACACACACACACACACACACACACACACACACACACACACACACACACACACACACACACACACACACACACACACACACACACACACACACACACATAGTTTATTTCTAGCAGAATGTAATTGCACACATCATAATCAGACAGAGACAATGTCAGAGTGGATCTGCCTTAGAGGAACGAAGATAGTCCCAAAGAAAGCTGGAACTGGGTATACAAAGGCTGTCTCTCCAATGGCACAATATTCCCTATAGTGCACTGCTTTTGACCAGGGCCCATAGTGCACTATATAGGGAATAGGGTGCCATTTTGTTGCCAAAGAGAATCAAAGACAGAGGTAGAGAGACCGAGAGAGAGAGGGAGAGAGAGAGACTGAGAGAGAGAGAAGGGGAAGAGAGAGAGACTGAGAGAGAGAAGGGGAAGAGAGAGAGACCGAGAGAGAGAGGGAGAGAGAGAGACTGAGAGAGAGAGAGGGGAAGAGAGAGAGACTGAGAGAGAAGGGGAAGAGGGAGAGAGAGTGAGAGACTGAGAGAGAAGGGAACGAGAGAGAGGCTGAGAGAGAAGGGGAAGAGAGAGAGACTGAGAGAGAGAGAGAGAGAGACTGAGAGAGAAGGGGATGAGAGAGAGACTGAGAGAGAAGGGGACGAGAAAGAGACAGAGAGAAGGTGACAAGAGAGAGACAGAGAGAACGGGAAGAGAGAGACTGAGAGAGAAGGGGACGAGAGAGAGACCGAGAGAGAAGGGGACGAGAGAGAGACGGACTGAGAAGGGGAAGAGAAAGAGAGACTGAGAGAGAAGGGAGAGAGAAGGGGAAGAGGGGGAGACCGAAAGAGAAGGGGAAGAGAGAGATTGAGAGAGACCGAGAGAGAAGGGGAAGAGAGAGACCGAGAGAGAAGGGGAAGAGAGAGAGAGAGAAGGTGAAGAGAGAGAGACTGAGAGAGAAGGGGAAGAGAGAGAGACCCGAGAGAGAGAGAAGGGGACGAGAGAGAGACAGAGAGAAGGGGAAGAGAGAGAAGGGGACGAGAGAGAGACCGAGAGAGAGAAACTGAGAGAGAAGGTGACGAGAGAGAGACAAACTGAGAAGGGGAAGAGAAAGAGAGACTGAGAGAGAAGGGAGAGAGAGACTGAGAAGGGGAAGCGAGAGAGAGAAGGGAGAGAAAGATGGAGACGAAGATTGAAAAAGAGTTGTAAAAGAGAGTGTTATTCTCCTTTTTAAGCTACTTAAATTCAGACTCAAAACGTATTTTCAAGTGTTCATGTGAGAATGGCGTTGTTAGAGTTGTCAGAATATGTTAGTGTGTCAGTGTCTGTGTGTGAGTGTGCCTCTACAAAAGTGTGTGTCTGAGCTAGCGACTGCGTAACTGTGTGTGGTAGCCTGAAGCGTAGGCATAAAAAGGGGACAGGAAGAACTCTGAGCTAATGGGTGCTTTAAGACACGACACAGTAGAGAGAGAGAGAGAGAGAGAGAGAGAGAGAGACGGGCAGCTCGTTGAATCCTGTGCTGCCAGGGGAGTGGACAGGCAGAGGTGTTTTAGTCTATATCTGGGAGAGACATGAGGATACAGACAGGTTTTTTTTTTACTCTGATTTACGGCTGCATGAGCAAAGAGCAGAGGATAGAGAGATTGGGGGAGGAGACGGAGGAAGGAGACGGAGGGAGGAGAGAGGCCGGCATTGACCCATTTCTGCAGGCCTTTATTCTATAACGGAGACCGGCCACACACACAGACACACTCTCATTCTCGAACACTCACATACTCCCAGACACACTCTAAAACACACACACACACACCATACAAGCACCATACAGCACACCAGCACTCAACCATCCTCTTCAAGACTCCAAGAGATTATCTACAAATACCCACAGTTGCTATGGACAGTCATTCTATTGGTAGCTAGACACTGAAGGGTATACTGAAGTGTTACACCAACATGTTACTCATCTTGACATTACAAACACTACATGACCAAAAGTATGTGGACACCTGAACGTCTCATCCCAAGATCATGGGCATTAATATGGTCCCCCCATTGCTGCTATAACAGCCTCCACTCTTCTGGGAAGGCTTTCCACTAGATGTTGGAACATTGCTGCGGGGACTTGCTTCCATTCAGCCACAAGAGCCTTAGTGAGGTCGGGCACTGATGTTGGGCGATTAGGCCTGGCTCGCAGTCGGGTTTCCAATTCATCCCAAAGGTGTTCAATGGGGTTGAGGGCAGGGCTCTGTGCAGGCCAGTCAAGTTCTTCCACACCGATATCCACAAACCATTTCTGTATGGACCTCGCTTTGTGCACGGGGGCACTGTTATGCTGTAACATGAAAGGGCCTTCCTCAAACTGTTGCCACAAAGTTGGAAGCACAGAATCGTCTAGAACGTCGTTGTATGCTGTAGTGTTAAGATTTCCCTTCACTGGAACTAAGAGGCCTAGCCCGAACCATGAAAAACAGCCCCAGACCATTATCCCTCCTCCACCAAACTTTACAGTTGGCACTATGCATTTGGGCATTTAGCTGGCATCCTGGCATCCCCCAAACCCAGATTCATCCGTCGCTTGGCATTGCGCATGGTGATCTTATTCTTGTGTGCGGCTGCTCGGCCATGGAAACCCATTTCATGAAGTTCCTAACCAGCAGTTATTGTGCTGACGTGGCTTCCAGAGGCAATTTGGAACTTGGAATTGAGACGATTTTGGGGCGATACGCACTTCAGCACTCGGCAGTCCCGTTCTGTGAGCTTGTGTGGCCTACCACTTCCCGGCTGAACCGTTGTTGCTCCAGACGTTTCCACTTCACAATAACATCACAGTTGACTGGGGCAGCTCTAGCAGTGCAGAAATTTGACGAACTGACTTGTTGGAAAGGGGGCATCTTATGATGGTGCCACGTTGAAAGTGACTGAGCTCTTCAGTAAGGCTATTTTACTGCCAATGTTTGTCCATGGAGATTGCATGGCTGTGTAAACAATTTCATATTCCTGTCAGCAACGGGTGTGGCTGAAACAGCCGAATTCACTATTTTAAGGGTTGTCCACATACCTTTATTTATATAGTGTACTTCCTGCCTAGAATGTTCAGTACCAAGTACCAAGCTGATGAGACCATGAACCTTAGCTCCTCTATTCAATCTATTTCTATACTCTCCCAAAGCTATTGAAGTGTTATGGGCATGAAGGACATTGAAGGGCCCTGTCTATTCAAATCCACTGTCAGTATGAAATATTTCATCTATAGAAAACACACAACACACCCTCTCTCTCCAATGCACCCGATGCCCTCAGATGAGGACTCTGACCCAGTTCAGACTGTAGCATCTCTCTTCGCTGTCCTACATCACTGCTGCTTTACCGGCGACATTCCCTCAATGTTACGCAAGTGTTCTTTCGCCGCTCCTCAATCCTTTCTGCTCTTAATGCTCACATTGGCTCATAGTCCTCTGGGGCAGCTATCTATAGACCTGTTTTCTCCTTTCTCCCTCTGTCGGCCTGTCTGCCTCTCTCTTTCTCTGTCCCTCTGTTTCTCTGTCCCTCTGTTTCTCTCTCTCTCTCTCCATCCATCTCCCTGTCCTATGACTCTGATGACAGTAAGCAGGTTTACATGTTAGGTCTGTTGGTTAGATTGTTTGTTGAAGTAGCGACAGGATTGTCTAAAAGTATTATTGTTTAGAGGTCAGAGATAACCTATGCAGCAACCTGTATTACATATCACTCACACACACACACACACGCACGCTCACACACACACACACGCACGCACGCACGCACGCTCACACACACACACACACACGCACGCACGCGCACACACACACGCACGCACACACACACGCACGCACGCACGCACGCAAACACACACACGCACGCACGCACGCACGCTCACACACACACACACACACACACACACACACACACACACACACACACACACACACACACACACACACACACACACACACACACACACACACACGTGGATAGACACACATGCAAGTTCGCACAGTCACACACACACACACACAAACACACACACACACACACACACACACACACACACACACACACACACACACACACACACGCACACACGCACACATATCAGATACACACTCATGCATGCACACTGACCCACACGCGCACACACACACAGGTATGCACACACAGACACAAACTGTAGTTCAACGCAGAATGCACACACACGCACCTGGCTCATTCAGCCAGTCATTGAACAACATCCAACACATGATCCACAGAACCTTTCCAATTGCCACTGCATTGTCAAACACAATAAAGAATTGGCATGCTGAACTCTGCATTTTCTGTATAAGAGCAGTCTGTTTGGATGCAGGGTTACAATAGATGATTAAAAACAAAAAACAATGTTTTAAGTGAGATGTAGGCATTGGTCTGAAACTGAAAAAGAAAGGAAATTCACTTGAGCACCACAATGCCTACTTCACCCATGCTCTACCAAGGCTTTCCAGCACACAGCTTTGACCTACTACAGCAGCTATGTTGGTCTATTGTACTTCAAACAATGTGTAGGCAGCCTGAGGGAGGTGTCAAACTATACACGAAAGAGAATGGTCATACTATCCTCTCTGGTAGGCGAAACCAGGACCTTTGAATCCCAGGACCTTTGAATCCCAGGGCAGAGATGCTAACTGTTACACTACGAACCCAGTTTATAGATACGTACACTTGACACGCTATTTAAATGGGCAGTGCGGTGATGACATCATGCGTTTGCTCCAATCTTTTTGTTGTTGCTGTCTAAAACAGTTGATGTGTTGAAAACAGTTACATGTGATCACATACTGTAGCTAACAGGTCGCACAAGCAAGCAATGATCATGACGGTGCTGTTGTTTTACCTGCGTGCTTCGTGTGTATCCCACACACCTTGTACTTTTCAATTGTGGATGGCGACGGTTTTCAGGAACACATTGAACAGGGAGTTGATCAGTTGGCACAAATTTGGAGTATAATGACATGAAGAAAATTGCGTTGACAGAGGAGGGGGAGTACTGAATGAATGAATAAGTAAACGGGTAGAATTTTCTCTGGTTCTTCTGACAGTGATCCTGTTACACACAAGTGTCCAGGTCAGCAGTTTACACAGACTTCAGCCAAATGAAAAACCTTCCATAGCTAAATATACCTAGCTAGCTAGCTACCTTCCTTTCGCTTCTCATCCAACTGGTGTAAGCTAGCTATCTACAGCTGCTAGCCTTCTACTAGCTAGCTGCTACTATTGGACAGCATCCGAGTTGCACCCAGATTTAGAACTCTTGAGATTCAACTGAAAATATGTTAGCATTGCAGAAATGCTACAAAAAGAAAGCATATTGTTAGTTTTTATTGGGCATAAATGTTATTCAGTCAAGATGGATCTTAGTCCAATGGTCACCTTATGGACGCTGTAGCCTCGTTTTAATCCGACGTCTAGAATTTGAGCTAAATGTATTACATTTTGAGTTTTCATCCCAATATTGCACTTTATCACAGAAGACTGAAATATAACAAAACTGTTTGATATAGAAACACTGTATTTTTTACATTTAAATTCTGAAAAATAGAAATAACATTCCACCCATCCACTCACTAGAGGACGCTTTGGTCATTCGACTGCAGGAAAGGGGTACCAGTCTCCTCTCCTTCATCTACGCTGATTGAAGTGGATTTAACAAGTGACATAAGGGATGATAGCTTTCACCTGGATTCACCTGGTCAGCATGTCATGGAATGAACAGGTGTTCTTCAAGTTTTGTACACTCAGTGTAGGTAGGGAGCTTCAACCAAAGCATACGATAGTCACACCATCTGCCGTAACTATAATTAGTATTAGCATTACAATTTCCTTTCTATCTCCCCACACTGTCAGTCAGCCTAATGGATGAGAAACACATCACCATACTGTAGAGCAGGGGGGTCGGCAACTAGATTCCACCACTGGATGAGTGTTATCAGACTGGATGGTCAGGGGGCCAGAACATTATTATAATAATTTGTACACTGCAAATTGACCACAGCTAAGCCCCAAAATAAATTGTGTATGAAAATAAGAATGATTTATTACCTTGATTACATTGATTACTATCATGACTCTTTTTTGTGCACGTGTGTGTGTGTATGTGCCTAAGTGTGTGTGTGTGCGTGTGTGTGTGTGTGTGTGTGTGTGTATGTGCCTAAGTGTGTGTGTGTGCGTGTGTGTGTGTGTGTGTGTGTGTGTGTGTGTGTGTGTGTGTGTGTGTGTGTGTGTGTGTGTGTGTGTGTGTGTGTGTGTGTGTGTGTGTGTGTGTGTGTGTGTGTGTGTGTGTGTGCGTGTGTGTGTGGCGAAGATCAGGTGTGTCCCTGACATCCAACAAGCTCTCACAGTCTCACTGCGGAACCTGATGTTTGTCCCTAAACATCATATTTCGAAGGTTACGTTTAGTTATTCTGAATTGGTACAGGTTAAGGTTTGGGATAGGGTTAAAACAACAAGAAGAGGAAACAGGTGCCTAGCATTGGGATTGAACACGTGGCTGCCGTTGTTTGCGGTTTACCCCAAGCCTACTTAATGGTAGTAGCTCTCCTGGTTGTTGTTAGTGGCCGGCTTTTAAGTCATCTGCCGATGTCCTGCTTACCTGGACGGACGTCGAATTTTGCAGTGGATCTTGAGCGACCTGACAGACCCTGTGGCCCTGAGGTCTAGATGCTCGGTGTGTGTGTGTGTGTGTGCATGTCAATGTTTAAGGTTAATAGGATGGGATTCCACACATCCCACCCCCCAGGACAGAGACATGTAGAGAGGGAGGGGGGGACACAGGGAGAAAAGAGGGAAAGGTGAGAGGTGTGGGGGGGTGACGGTAATTCTGTCCGATAGATGAAAAGTGAATAACTGCTGAGAATTAGAATGTCATTGAGCACAGAGGGGAGATCAACCGCACGCAAGGCAAGCAGAGATACCGAGATCATTCCCCCTGACACAGAGGAGTGTGTGTGTGTCCATGTCTGTGTGTGTGTGTGTTTCTGTCTGTTTGGAGAGAATAGTGGAGATAGGAGACTTTGGGAGATACCATAGCCTATGTGTCCAGCATGTGATCTTTAACCTGTCACCATTACTCTGCATACTATGTCCTGTTATGAATACACGCACACACACACACATTTTGTTCTTTTATTCTCGTGGGGACCTAAAATTAATTTCCAATCAAAATTATATTTTCCATAAACCTTAACCCTAAACCTAACCTTAACCCTAAACCTAACCAAGGCTAAAATAGCCCTTGTCCTCATGGGGACGTGGGAGATCCCAAGTCCCCATGAGGGAGAATTTTCCTTGTTTCCACAAGGACAGAAGAACCAACACACACACACACACACACACACACGCGCACGCGCACGCGCACGCACACACACACACACACACACACACACACACACACACACACACACACACACACACACACACACACACACACACACACTGTGGTACTGCAACCCCGTAAACAACCTTCCAGTGTTTGCTACAATGGAAAAATGAGGTTTCTCAATTTTCTCCATCGAAAACAGCTTAGGAAATCCTCATGCCATGTTGGAACTAATCTTCCTTGTGTATTTCTATATTTCCATCTTGGCGGAATACATGCAGAGAAAGAGTGTCACAGCTAGATCTTGGGTTATGGATCAAAATAATGCTTTTCCAGGGTGAAAACACATGTTGTACACGAGAATGCCTTTCTCTTTGACTACACAGCTTAGTGTGTTGCAGTCAGCTGTCAGTGAAAGGGTTGTGATACCTTCGTTAATGCGTCACACAGAGGTTCTAAAAGTGTTCCGTGTGGATTATAAAGGGTTCTGGAGTTACAGGAAATATGAAGTATGACCCTAGATTTTAAAGAGTTGGCAAGAAGAGACCATATGCATCCCTAACATAAGTCTTTCTCAAGTGTGTGTGTGTGTGTGTGTGTGTGTGTGTGTGTGTGTGTGTGTGTGTGTGTGTGTGTGTGTGTGTGTGTGTGTGTGTGTGTGTGTGTGTGTGTGTGTGTGTGTGTGCGTGCGTGCGTGCGTGCGTGCGTGTGTGTGTGTCGAGGAAGGGGGAGATAGTAGTTAAAGCTTCATCATTTGTCTGACATGTAGATAAACCGTAACCCAGTGGAGCAGGAGGCCTACAAATAAGTACAGGAACCGACTGTACATCTTTTCTTATGACAGAAAAACTATACAGTAGGTCCAGCAATCACCTACTGTATAGTAATGTAGTTTTGTTGATTTCATTATTCTTAGGACAACATGTGTGAATACACACACGTGTGCGCGCCTTCCTCGGCATTCCTCGGCATGTGTATGAGACAAGCTTTGTTATAACATACTCCGGAGACAAAACACCTGGAACTAAGAGATACCAATGGATTCATGTTTACTTATACAGATTGAAGCCTGTCACACACACACACACACACACACACACACACACACACACACACACACACACACACACACACGCACACACGCACACACACACACACACACACACCATCGCTCCTTACTTAATGTGTGTCTCAGGAACCATACACCCACTCACATTGTCATGTGTGTGTATGTGTGTGTGTCCTATCACATTCATTACTCTTGACAACAACGGTGCGTCACACATATGCCGTCACAAACACCAGCGGCGTGCGTGGGAGAGGTACACACACAACCATCCACACACAACCATCCACACGCAGGCAGCACGCTCGTTTTGGCTCAGATCCCTTCTCTTTGTACCCTCACTTTGCTTGTTTGTTTCTTATTTTTGTCCTTTAATCTGCTCTCTCGCTCTGTGCCTCGGCCTTCTGATGATATTTTACTTTAATCTGTGTGCTCTCTGACAACTTGCAATGTGTATATACTGTATTCTACTGTATTTTAGTCAATGCCACTCCGACATGGCTCCTCCTAATATTTACATATTCCATTCTTTTACTTTTAGATTTGTATGTTTTGTTGTGAATTGTTAGATTTTACTGCACTGTTGGGGGTAGGAAAAGCATTTCACTACACCCGCAATAACATCTGCTAAATATGTGTATGCGACCAATACAATTTTATGTAATTTGATGCTTCTCCAACTGGGTTCCAGTGCCATATGCAGACTGCATTTGACTATTAAACTGTATTTAGACTGTATTCAGACTGTATTATACTATTAGACTGTATTCAGACTGTATTCAGACTGTATTCAGACTGTATTAGATTATTAGACTGTATTCAGACTGTATTAGACTATTAGACTGTATTCAGACTGTATTGAGACTGTGTTCCGACTGTATTAGACTATTAGACTGTATTCAGACTGTATTCAGACTGTATTCAGACTGTATTAGACTATTAGACTGTATTCAGACTGTATTCAGGCTATTAGACTGTATTCAGACTGTATTAGACTATTAGACTGTATTCAGACTGTATTCAGACTGTATTAGACTATTAGACTGTATTCAGACTGTATTCAGACTGTATTAGACTATTAGACTGTATTGAGACTGTATTCAGACTGTATTCAGACTGTATTACTCTGTATTATACTATTAGACTGTATTCAGACTGTATTACACTGTATTAGACTATTAGACTGTATTGAGACTGTATTCAGACTGTATTCAGACTGTATTAGACTATTAGACTGTATTCAGACTGTATTCAGACTGTATTAGACTATTAGACTGTATTCAGACTGTATTAGACTATTAGACTGTATTCAGACTGTATTCAGACTGTATTACACTGTATTATACTATTAGACTGTATTCAGACTGTATTGAGACTGTGTTCCGACTGTATTAGACTATTAGACTGTATTCAGACTGTATTCAGACTGTATTCAGGCTGTAGCCAGACTGTATTCAGACTGTATTAGACTATTAGACTGTATTCAGACTGTATTCAGACTGTATTAGACTATTAGACTGTATTCAGACTGTATTCAGACTGTATTAGACTATTAGACTGTATTCAGACTGTATTCAGACTGTATTAGACTATTAGACTGTATTCAGACTGTATTCAGACTGCATTCAGACTGTATTAGACGATTAGACTGTATTCAGACTGTATTCAGACTGTATTAGACTGTATTCAGACTGTATTAGACGATTCGACTGTATTCAGACTGTATTCAGACTGTATTAGACGATTCGACTGTATTCAGACTGTATTCAGACTGCATTCAGACTGTATTAGACTATTAGACTGTATTCAGACTGTATTCAGACTGTATTAGACTGTATTCAGACTGTATTAGACTGTATTCAGACTGTATTCAGACTGTATTCAGACTGTATTCAGACTGCATTCAGACTGTATTAGACTATTAGACTGTATTCAGACTGTATTCAGGCTGTAGCCAGACTGTATTCAGACCGTATTAGACGATTCGACTGTATTCAGACTGTATTCAGACTGTATTAGACTATTATACTGTATTCAGACTGTATTAGACTATTATACTGTATTCAGACTGTATTCAGACTGCATTCAGACTGTATTAGACTAATAGACTGTATTCAGACTGTATTCAGACTGTATTAGACTGTATTCAGACTGTATTAGACGATTCGACTGTATTCAGACTGTATTCAGACTGTATTAGACGATTCGACTGTATTCAGACTGTATTCAGACTGCATTCAGACTGTATTAGACTATTAGACTGTATTCAGACTGTATTCAGACTGTATTAGACTATTAGACTGTATTCAGACTGTATTCAGACTGTATTAGACTGTATTCAGACTGTATTAGACTATTAGACTGTATTCAGACTGTATTCAGACTGTAGCCAGACTGTATTCAGACTGTATTAGACTATTAGACCGTATTCAGACTGTATTCAGACTGTATTCAGACTGTATTAGACTATTAGACTGTATTCAGACTGTATTCAGACTGTATTAGACTATTAGACTGTATTCAGACTGTATTAGACTGTATTCAGACTGTATTCAGACTGTATTACGCTGTATTAGACTGCATTCAGACTGTATTCAGACTGTATTCAGACTGTATTCAGACTGTATTACGCTGTATTAGACTGCATTCAGACTGTATTCAGACTGTATTCAGACTGTATTACACTGTATTAGACTATTAGACTGTATTCAGACTGTATTCAGACTGTATTAGACTATTAGACCGTATTCAGACTGTATTCAGACTGTATTCAGACTGTATTAGACTATTAGACCTTATTCAGACTGTATTCAGACTGTATTACACTGTATTAGACTATTCGACTGTATTCAGACTGTTTTCAAACTGTATTAGACTATTAGAGTGTATTCAGACTGTATTCAGACTGTATTCAAACTGTATTCAGACTGTATTCAAACTGTATTAGACTATTAGACTGTATTCAGACTGTATTCAAACTGTATTCAGACTGTATTCAAACTGTATTAGACTATTAGACTGTATTCAGACTGTATTCAAACTGTATTTGACTATTAGAGTGTATTCAGACTGTATTCAGACTGTATTTAGACTGTATTCAAACTGTATTAGACTGTAGTACACAGTATTCAGATTAGAGGTTGACCGATTAGGATTTTCCAACGCCGATACTGAATATTGGAGGACCAAAAAAAGCCGATACCGATTAATCGGCCAATTTATTAATTTATTTGTTATAATGACAATTACAACAATACTGAATGAACACTTATTTTAACTTAATGTAATACATCAATAAAATCAATTTACCCTCAAATAAATAATTCAACATGTTCAATTTGGTTTAAATAATGCAATAACAAGGTGTTGGAGAAGAAAGTAAAAGTTATAGGACTATTTCTCTCTATACCATTTGTATTTCATATACCTTTGACTATTGGATGTTCTTATAGGCACTTTAGTATTGCCAGTGTAACAGTATAGCTTCCGTCCCTCTCCTCACTCCTACCTGGGCTTGAACCAGGAACACAATGACCCACAACAGCCACCCTCGAAGCAGCGTTACCCATGCAGAGCAAGGGAAACAACCACTCCAAGTCTCAGAGCGAGTGACGTTTGAAACGCTATTAGCGCGCACCCCGCTAACTAGCTAGCCATTTCACATCGGTTACACCAGCCTCATCTCGGGAGTTGATAGGCTTGAAGTCATAAACATCTGCTGGCAAACGCACAAAAGTGCTGTTTGAATGAATGCTTACGAGCCTGCTGCTGCCTACCATCGCTCAGTCAGACTGCTCTATCAAATCATAGACTTAGTTATAACATGATAACACACAGAAATAAGAGCCTTAGGTCATTAATTTGGCCGAATCCGGAAACTATCATCTCGAAAACAAAACTTTTGTTCTTTCAGTGAAATACGGAACCGTTCCGTATGTTATCTAACGGGTGGCATCCATCAGTCTAAATATTCCTGTTACATTGCACAACCTCCAATGTTATGTCATAATTACGTACAATTCTGGCAAATTAGGCTGCCCAAACGGTTGCATACACAATGACTCTGTGTGCAATGAACGCAAGAGAAGTGACACAATTTCACCTGGTTAATATTGCCTGCTAACCTGGATTTATTTTAGCTAAATATACAGGTTTAAAAATATATACTTCTGTGTATTGATTTTAAGAAAGGCATTGATGTTTATGGTTAGGTACACGTTGGAGCAACGATACGCACCGCATCGATTATATGCAACGCAGGAAACAATAGATAAACTAATAATATCATCAACCATGTGTAGTTAACTAGTGATTATGATTGATTTGATTGTTTTTTATGAGATAAGTTTAATGCTAGCTAGCAACTTACCTTGGCTTACTGCATTCGCGTAACAGGCAGTCTCCTCGTGGAGTGCAATGTAATCAGGTGGTTAGAGCATTGGACTAGTTAACTGTAAGGTTGCAAGATTGAATCCGCGAGCTGACAAGGTAAAAATCTGTTGTTCTGCCCCTGAACGAGGCAGTTAACCCACCGTTCCTAGGCCGTCATTGAAATTAAAAATGTGTTCTTAACTGACTTGCCTAGTTAAATAAAGAAGAAATAAAGGTGTAATTAATTTTGGTGTCCAAAAATACCGATTTCCGATTGCTATGAAAACTTGATATCGGCCCTAATTAATCGGCCATTAATGAATCGGTCGACCTTTAATTCAGATTGTATTAGACAGTATTCAGACTGCATCAGACTGTATTCAAACTGTATCAGACTGTATTCAGACTGTATCAGACTGTATTCAGACTGCATCAGACTGTATTCAAACTGTATCAGACTGTATTAGACTGTATTATACTGTATCAGACAGTATTCAGACTGTATTAGACAGTATTCAGACTGTATCAGACTGTATTCAGACTGTATCCGACTGTATTCAGACTGCATCAGACTGTATTACATTGTATTCAGACTCTATTAGACAGTTTTCAGGCCGTATCAGACTGTATTAAGATTGTATCAGACTGTATTAGATTGTATTCAGACTGTATCAGACTGTATTAGACTGTATCAGACTGTATTAGACAGTATTCCGACTGTATCAGACTGAATTCAACTGTATCAGACTGTATTAGACAGTATTCAGACTGTATTAGACAGTATCCAGACTGTATTCAGACTGTATTCAGACTGTTTCAGACTGTATCAGACAGTATTCAGACTGTATGAGACTGTATTCAGACTGTATCAGACAGTATTCAGAATGTATTAGACAGTATTCAGACTGTTTCAGACTGTATCAGACAGTATTCAGACTGTATAAGACTGTATCAGACTGTATTAGACTGTATTCAGACTGTATCAGACTGTATTAGATTGTATTCAGACTGTATTAGACAGTATTCAGACTGTATCAGACTGTATTCAGACTGTATCAGACTGTATTCAGACTGTATCAGACTGTATTAGATTGTATTCAGACTGTATTAGACAGTATTCAGACTGTATCAGACTGTATTCAGACTGTATCAGACTGTATTAGACTGTATCAGACTGTATTAGACAGTATTCAGACTGTATCAGACTGTATTCAGACTGTATCAGACTGTATTAGACTGTATTATACTGTATCAGACAGTATTCAGACTGTATCAGACTGTATTAGACTGTATTATACTGTATCAGACAGTATTCAGACTGTATCAGACTGTATTAGACAGTATTCCGACTGTATCAGACTGAATTCAAACTGTATCAGACTGTATTCAGACTGTATCAGACTGTATTCAGACTGTATCAGACTGTATTAGACTGTATCAGACTGTATTAGACAGTATTCAGACTGTATCAGACTGTATTCAGACTGTATTAGACTGTATCAGACTGTATTAGACAGTATTCAGACTGTATCAGACTGTATTCAGACTGTATCAGACTGTATTAGACAGTATTCAGACTGTATCAGACTGTATTCAGACTGTATTCAGACTGTATCAGACTGTATTATACTGTATCAGACAGTATTCAGACTGTATCAGACTGTATTAGACAGTATTCCGACTGTATCAGACTGAATTCAAACTGTATCAGACTGTATTAGATTGTATTCAGACTGTATTAGACAGTATTCAGACCGTATCAGACTGTATCAGACTGTATTCAGACTGAATTCAAACTGTATCAGACTGTATTAGACTGTATCAGACTGTATTAGACAGTATTCAGACTGTATCAGACTGTATTCAGACTGTATTAGACTGTATCAGACTGTATTAGACAGTATTCAGACTGTATCAGACTGTATTCAGACTGTATCAGACTGTATTAGACAGTATTCAGACGTAATGGCTGCATCAATAGTGGTGCAATATAGATGGAGTAGGGTGCCATTTACCTGTTATACTGTATCTGGAACTGGTCTGGTCGGAGAAAGACTTGGACACACATGCAGAAGCAGACACACAGGCAGACAGGCCACACACACACACACACACACACACACACACACACACACACACACACACACACACACACACACACACACACACACACACACACACACACACACACACACACACACACACACACACACACACACACACACACATGATCCACCCACGATACACACTTGTCTAAAGCTCTACTCTGGCACAGACTGTGCCGGCTGATTGAGGTTGACTGTGGTATTATTTCATTAATTCAGTTTTTCAACTTGGTCGTCTTTCCCTCCCTTCTATTTTTCGTCGGAGGAAGAGGGTGGCGTCCTCGAGTGCTCTACAAATCCCCATCACTGCTGATCATTGTCTCAATTACTCATCCGTCGCTCCCTCCCTCTTTCCCTCCCTCCCTCCCTCTTTCCCTCCCTCTCCCTCTTTCCCTCCCTCCCTCCCTCCCTCCCTCCCTCCCTCCTCCCTCCCCCTCCCTCCCTCCCTCCCTCCCTCCCTCCCTATCTTTCCATTCCATTCCTGTTCTCTCTCCTCTCTCAGCTCATCCCAAGTTACTCTGTGTCCACTCCTCCACCCCAAACCGCATTGTCACATTCCTTCTTTTCTTCTCCTGCTATTTTTCGTTCTCTCTCTTTTCCTCTGTTCCAAAGTGATGTGGTTAAGACTAAAGAGCATGCTACTGTTACTTTCACAATCCCTCTCTTTTATCTTTCTCTTTGCTTTGTGTTCTTTTGAACCATTACCATAAGTGACCACAGCTTAAAGTCGTCTCTTTTCACCTCCCTCTCTCTTCCTCTCTCTCATGCTATGTCTATCACTTCTCATAGTCTACTGCCTCAGTCATGTCAGCAACAGCTTGTCATAAACCATCAGTGTCTCTCTCCTCCCTCTCTCTGCGTTCCCTTGCTCTTATGATCTCAGTGTCTTCTTCGTTAAACTCCCCAAAGCGATCATTTCCCTTCTTCTCTTCCCCTCAATCCTTTTCCAGCCTTTCAGTCCTTTTTTTAACCTCCATCTGTGCCCCTTTCTCTCCCCTCCATTGTGTGTTTCTCCTCTCCTCCCATTCAGCCGGTCTCCTTTCTCCCCCTCATCGTCTCAAGCATCTCTCTACCGTTCTCTTCGCTCTCCTATCCATCCCTCCATCTTGATGTCCTTGCCCTCTGCTGATCTCTCTCTCTCTCTCTCTCTCTCTCTCTCTCTCTCGCTCTCCTCCTTTTACACTTCCCAATGCTCACAGGCTGGCAGGAGAGACGGAGGGATGGAGAGGTGTGATGAGTTAGGCTCTCTTCTTTTACACCTCTCTCTGGCTCTCCCTTGCTCCCTTATCTCCTCTCCGTCCAACACCTTAGTCTGTAGCCTCAAGCCAAAGAGAGACAAACATGGAGGGAGGGATGTATTTTTGAGGGAGGAAAGCAAAGGTCTGCCCTTTAGGCTTGAACCAAAAGAGAGGGAGTCGAGAGGCAGAAAGAGAGAGGAGAGAAAGAGAAGGGAAGGGTGTGCACAGGCATTTCGCTACACCCACAATAACATCTGCTAAACACTTGTATATGACAATAAAAAATAAATAAAAAATAATAATAATAATAATTAAAACATTGAAAAAATGTTTTGCTCTCATCCTTTCTCTTCATGCCTCGCCCCTCTCTTCTCTCAGTAAATTATTTTAGACTCAGTCTATGGATTACATTAGTCTGTACCGATTTGTGCCATTATGTATCCTCTCTGTTCTCCCCACCTGCACTCCCCCATCTTCTCACCTCTCTTACCCACCCCTCTCCCGGCTTGAACAGTTCTATAATGAGCAGAGCCTGTTTGGTGGTTCTATTGGTAAACTTGGATAAAAGCATGGTGATTGCAACATCAGGGTTGTGGGTTCAAATACCAAAATGTTTAACACAAGTGCTTAACACAAGTGCTAAATGACCATACTGCTGTACATACTGTTCCATTACTTATTGCAGATGTCCATTTTATATCACAAATCATAAACTTTGATTGTCGTCCCTTCGTCATAATAATAATATCATCATCATCATCATCTAGTCTGGAGCTACAAGCCCATCTCTCTGTCCTCCAGTGTGTTGGTCCAGTCTACATAGTATACTTCTATATCAGGGCAGTTTATTGAAGTTAATTAGTTTGTATTAGTGACTGAGTCCACAGGGCTCAGTCAGTAGGCTGTTAAATGAGATCCTCTGGGCCGAGACCTTAGCACCTATTAAAAGCCTCCCATCTTGTAGGACTGTGACATTTCACGGCTTCTGTGTGAGTTTAATCACTATGCCTGCAAATGTCACTCATGTTTTGGTTGGGTAGAATGGTTTGGCTGTATGAATGGGAGGCGTTGTGAAAGGAAGAGTGGAGGGAGGGGTATTGTATGTGTGTGCATAAGTGCGTGTGTACATGCATTTGTTTGTGTGTGAGCACGTGCGTGTGTGTGTGTGACACTCCTCCTAATGTGTTCTATGTTCTTCCCCCTCCAGCTACGTCAGATGGGACGCGCCAGGGTCTGGAGAGTATGAGGGGAGGAGTGTGTGCCACGCAGGGCATGAAAGTGGTCCTTAAAGTGGGGCAGAGTGAGTACTGACACACACGCAGTGAAAAACACACACCGACTACTATATTCTCCTCGGAGTGTATTAGTGTTGGTTCGAGGCAGAGAGCTGGAGGAGAGGAGCATCCAGGATCACACAGCTCTAATGAGGCCTGTTGACTTCACTCACTAACACTCTGAACACCACTATTCTCTCTGATACTGGCTCCCTATGCCCGCTCACACCAACTTGTTCTCACAGTCTCACGTCAGAATGATGTTTCTCAAAAGTGTTTAAGGTTAAGTGCAGGCATTCCCGTCGAATGGTTAAGGTTAGGGTTAAAGCTCAGGATAGGCTTAAAACAAACATCTCAAAAACAACTTTCTATCACTGGATTTGAACCTGCAACCTTCAGAATCAGAGGCAGATGAGTAAACCAACTTGAAGGTTACAGCGCTCGCTACTGCTCCTAGTTGCCGGTGTCCATGTCATCTCCCGACGTCCCCAGACCTGGATGGAGCTCCTGGCTCTGTATGTATACCGTGGCAAGGAAAGGGTCTCTATTGGCCCTGTTAATGACTCTACTGCTGCGGTTGCCCTGGGTGACGGAGAGAGGCCAATGTTTTAGATGAAAGTCATACTTTCTCTTCGATACACATTATCATACTTGGTTGTAAACACACAAATAAATACAGCGGTCAGTAGAATTTTACACACACATACACACACTAGGTCAGTTCTGTGTCGGTTCGATTATTCAACAATTCTCACGGTTTAGATTATTTGGGTTGAAGGCTGTAACAGCACAGAATAAAACAGTGAATCAATGTCCCATGATGGTAGTGACTGTCCATTACTGCTTATCACTTATTAACCATCATTTATTCACTTCACTTTACCTTAATAAAATACTTCAGTTGTTGTGTATATTACATTTGTTTTATTGATGACTTTATTATTTCATTCCAAGTCATTATCTCATCTCTATTAAGCTGCTTCCTATGTTTTCTGACAAAAACACTATTTTGTAGTTCTTCAACATAAAGAAGGCATACTTTTATGACTGCTGAGTACCAACTATCATACTTAGATCATGTATTTTCAGGTAGAGATGCCTCACGAAGCAACAGCTGCTCTCACAATCGTGCATTCTGACTCTTCTGTAGCAGGCGTACAAAAAACACAGGCCGGACAAGTAGATGCGCAATGGATTGTGGTCATTGTAGTTAATTACCAGATTTATGTTCTAAACTATGTAGAATATTGGCCTGTTGGAAACTACAACTCCCTACTACATCGAACAATTCAGGCTGGATCTGTGAAATGTCCGTATTGAACTCACAGAAAAACTAAATGGAACTCAAATAATTGAACCAACTTCAATTAGTTTAAAAACGGATAAATAACCCACATTTCGGTTAATTGCTCAGCACTAATACACACACAAATAATGTATTTTTACCCACATAGGCATTCTCATTGAACACCCCACCCATTCATCCCTCGTTCCTCTACCCAACCCCACATGCATACGTACACCCGTCCACACACACACACACACACACACACACACACACACACACACACACACACACACACACACACACACACACACACACACACACACACACACACACACACACACACACACACACACACACTCCTCATAATATAATCCACTCCCTCCTCTCTCCCACACATTTCCCCAACAGTGTTATCTGCTCTGTGTGTTGTTGTGCGTATTGTGGAAGCTCTTATCCTGAGAGGGAAGTGCTGCTGCTGTCTCTATCTCTCCATCATTCTCCACACACAGCCCACCCAGAGGAGATGCATAGCACTCCCTCTATATCTACTTTATTTCTTTCTTTCTCTCGCTCTCTCTTTCTTTCATTGGTGGTTCAATGAAAACCGGCATCATTGACTCTCTTTCACCTTTCTTGTTCTCCCCTTTGCTCTCCGTTTCTCCCCCTCCCTTTTTCTTTCTTTCTTTCACTCAAGCTCTCCCTCCCTCCCCACCCATCTTCCTTGCACTTTCCACCCCCCACTCTCTCCCTCAATACCTCCCTCTCCCCCACCCCACGCCATCCTCCTTGCCCAATCTCTCTCTCTCTTTCTCTCTCCCCACTCCTTTCTCTCCTCCTCACCCCATCTCTCCTTCTCTCTCTCCTCGCTTTCTACCTCTCTCCTCTCTTTCTCCCTCTCTCCTTCTCTCCCTCTCTCCTCTCTCCTCTGTCTCTTCTCTCTCTCCCCCTCTCTATATCTCTCTCCTCTCTCTCGTCCTCTCTCCTTCTCTTCCTCTTCTCTCTGTGTTATATGTTGTGTGTCTGAAAGGTCATGTCTGCTCTGTTCGTCGTCTTAACAAACATTGTGCCACCGCATAGAGATCCCCGATGAGATGGAGCACTGCTCAGCTCTGCTCTGCTCTGACACACACACACACACACACACACACACACACACACACACACACACACACACACACACACACACACACACACACACACACACACACACACACACACACACACACACACACACACACACACACACACACACACACCTACACTTTCTGAGAAACATACACACAGTCTCTCTCTCGTTCTCTCTTCTTTCCTACACACACACTAGAGTCCACCCTCAGCAGCCCCAGCAGTCATATTGATCCAAACTCCCCTCATGCCAAGTTCTGATTGGCTGTCTTTCATCAGAGGGCCCGTTGACCAATAATACCTGCCACTGTGTATGAACCTCCGTAAATGTCAGTTAGTGTAGAATTATAGCTCTGCACATAGACTGTGTGTCCGCGTGTGTGTCTGTACATTGTGCAGTCTCTGTGTACTCAGCACAATAGGGACGTTTATTATGTCCCCCTCAGTAAATCTATATGGGACTCTGTCATAGCCATGGCTAGAAGATATTAAGTGTCCAAATGGCACCCTATTCCCTTTATAGTGCACTACTGTTGACCAGAGCCCATAGGGACGCAGCCTAGCACTTCAGTGGGGCTGTTCCCTGTCTGACAGATGGGATGGTGTGGTAATTGGAGATGATGGGCTTTTATTACAGTTTTATATTCATTGTGGTCATTTTACAAATGGAAACTCTTTAAGTATCCTATTTTAATCTCGTTGGATAGCTCTTTTGGAAAATGACGTTGGAGGACGATCAATATTTAGTTTCATTTAATGGGCCCCAGAGGCGTTGCATTAGCGCCACAGAGATCTTATTATTGGTGTACCTGTTTTGAGGTTGTGTTATCTTGACCGGGGTGTACCCCTGTTTTTTTCTGCTAGACCCCTATGGACTGCCCCCGAAACCTGCCAAACCAGACCAAAGCGCGGGCCGCACCAACACCAGAAATACAGGTAAGAAGGGTGTGGAAGAGCTTACACACTTACACTGTCATGAGGACAAACTTCAACCAAAAAGACAAAAAAAGCGAGTGAGTAGAGAGAGGAAGGAAGCGACAGAGAATGAGGGACGGTAGAAAAACGACAGATGGAGGATACGAGCCAGCAACATCTGTGGGGTCTCTATTAATTCCATCCCTCCATCGCTCTCATCCCTCTCTCTGTCCATCCGTTCCTTTCCTCTCCTTCCCTCAGAGCTAAGTGGCGCAGGCGAGGAACGACAGCACTAATAGCTACCCAGAGAGGGGGGAGTAGGGGGGAGACCGGGGGCGCAATTTGAAAGAGTTATTATGGTCGTTAGTTTGGGCGGCCTGGTTTCTGTTGGTCCGCGGAGAGAAGAGAGGAGAGGAAAATTATAAATCTGAGCAGAGAGAGAGAGGAGGGGGAGATAGAGGAGGGGAAGGAGGACAGGAGAGGAGAGGTGTGGAGGGTAGCTGATGCGTGAGGAGAGAAGAGGAAGATGAAAGGATAGGAGAGGAGAGGAGCGGGATGTTGCCTCATGGCAGGGAGCTTGTTGACCTGTTCTTTGTGTGCTGGGTTGTTCTGTCCCAGACACATATTCTGTGTCCCAAACTAAACCCTGGGCCCTATACAGTGCACTACTTTTGACCAGGGCCCATAGGGCATTAATCAAAGGTAGTGCACTATGTAGGGAATAGGGTGCCATTTGGGATGCTGCCACGCAGGCCATTTCTCTAGTGTGAAGTGTAAATGAGAGAACTGATGAGAGTAATGGAGAAAAGCACGGAAGACAGAAAAGGGGAGTGAGAAGGGAAGAAGATGGCTTTAGCTGTTGAAAGAGAAAGAGGATAAACACTGAAAAGGGAAGAGAAGCGAGAGGGAGGGATACTAGATGGCTGTACTGTTGAATAGGAAAGAGACAGAGAGTGGTGAGGGAGGGGGAGGGAGAACGAGGGAATATGAGGATAATAGAGAGAGCTGGTGAAAGGAGTTGGAGGTAATGGAGAGAGATGTTTGGGTAATGGAGGGATGGAGGGAACGAGAGGGGAAGGGAGGGAAGAAAGCGAGAGGGGGAGAGTGGAATTGGCGACTAGTATTAGCGTTTTGCCTCTCTGTCAGTCAGTCAGTTAGTCCTGTGTACGCGGTAGGGGAGCTCGCAATAGGGGGTGATGAAAGGGCGAGCCGAGGGGGGGATGTTATTATGTCCACAATGACCCAGAGAGAGGGAGAGCCACAGAGTGAGGGGAAGACGAGATGAGAGAAGAGAGGGAGGAAAGAGAAAATGAGTGGGGAATGTGCCAAGAATAATGATAACCCAATCCCACTGCCGCGCTTCGCATTACCACCCTAAACGCTACCAGCACCAACGTTCGCACAGGCAACACGACCACTCCTCACAGGGGGTCCCAAACCCACCAGACACCTGCTGGGCCGTAACCGTACATGCGGTCGGACCTTGCGGTTGGGACCAGGTTCCAACCAGGCAGCTTCACCGTGTGGTCTCAAGCTATAGAGACCCAGATGACTTCCCAAATTGCACCCTATTCCCTATATAGTGCACTACTGTTGACCAGAGTCCTGCACAACGCCCTATGGGCCCTGGTCAAAAGTAGTGCACTACATAGGGAATGGGCCCTGGTCAAAAGTAGTGCACTACATAGGGAATAGGGTGCCATTTGGGACACCGCACAAACCACCCAACCATTCGGGCTCCTTCATGTGGATAGCGCTAATGCTACGTAAACAGCGTTGTTAGGCTTGAGGGATGTAGCGCTACCTTGATCCACACACTGTAGGTTGCTGTGGCTTCAAGCCAGAGCCAGCCTCTCAGTAGGCCTCTCCACAGGCACACAGGGACATTCCAGACACTCTTATATCCAATGCCATCCACTTATTCATGTGGATAGACAGACCACATATGGTCACGGTCACATTGGCTGCATTTTTGCTGCATTCCTCCTGGTGTAGCCTTTCGTGTTCGTGCCACTATAACTGAAGGGAGACTGTTAGTCACCTTGCTGTGGTGTTGACTGTTTATTGGCGCGTAGTATGTACATGTAAGAGGTTACACTCTGAAAAGGCACGTTGCCAAAACGTTGGTTCCACCACCTGAGTTATGGTACATAAAGAGTTTATAGAACATAATATTAGAACGCTGGACTTTCTTGTCGTTATTCACAAAAGTCATTTAATTACTGTACTGCGTTTGTTTTGAAACACGTTACCCCCAACTAGGGATTAGCATGGGTAACCGGGATCCCAGGAAACACAAACATTCAATGACAGGCCCCTGGAAATGACATTTTCTACAATGTCGCAATAACGCAGCAGCAAATTAGCAAAAAAATGAAATAGCACATTATCCAAACAGGTTGTCACATAGAAGCCTTCATCCTTGCGTATTTACTTCACACAAAGTTGCCATTCATTCAAAGCACATGTATAATTGACACTCCCGACTGCACACGCGAATGCAGTCTATAAACCCTACAGGAACCCTTTACGGAATACTCTATGAAATAACGCGTGCCTCTTTGAGCTGTCATTGTGACTCTTCAGACAGTTTGATAGACCTGTGCACAATTCACTAGATAGGTTGTCTGTTAACAATTCAGAAAGGCATGAGGGAAAATTCTATCTTCTCCTGTTCTAGAGCCGAGGCAATATTCTGATCCAGTCCCAATCCCACTGAAACCCAAATCCTGACTACTGTCTCGCATGAAAATTCCTAACTTTATTCTGTAATTCATAGGTTGCATTATCAAAACACATCTCTCCGCTATAACATTTGCCCGCTTCTCTGCCCTTATGAAAGCTTCAGTAGAGAATGTATGATCAACAAACAGTAGGCTGGTGTTTTTTTATTTAGCTCGGCAAGTCACTTAAGAGCAAATTCTTACTTACAATGACAGCCCACACCGGCCAAACCTGGATGACGCTGGGCAAATTCTGTGCCGCCCAATCACGGCCGGTTGTGATACTGCCTGGATTCGAACCAGGGTGTCTGTTGTGACACCTCTAACGCTGAGATGCAGTGCCTTAGACTGCTGCACCACTCAGGAGTAGATATGGATATTTTTGAAACGGTCTTGGTCCCCGTTAAGATACGTTGATATTTAAACTATTTCCACTCTTCATCTCCCTGTTAATTAATGAGCTGATCTGCTGTCTGTATAATCATCAACTAGATTTTGCCAAATATATGAGATGTTCTGTCAATCGTTGAAGGAAGTGATCTAGCAAGCTTCGCAACTTTGGTCATTTGACTTTTGTTTGACTGGCGTGACAAACTTTGTATGATTCGACAACGCTGTAGCCTACTCGGAGTACACTCTGTGTCGAGATAGCCTACTGCTGAAATGCGCTGAATTAGTAGTTGAGGAACATGAGAATGCTCTGAATTTATGAATGACCTGTTTCGCTATTCACAACAATGTCATTGGTGATCAAAGATAGAGTCACTATCTTGACTAAATATCAGTTTCATTTGCTCTGTGATCTTCACATGGTGGCACAGCACCCCTCTTATTTGGGGAGAACTCTGGCATAGTGACTTGGTTTTCAGTGCTTTAAATGGCCACTTCAAATTTTTTGCAGTATTTCGTGGGATAAATATGAATGAATCCAGTATTGAAACTTGGCTTATTTCGGGAAAATATTTATCCCTTACAACCAACACTGAACATATGAAATGTAAAAGGTTAGGGAAATTGAAAGAGATATTTTGGGATTTTGGCAATGAGGGCAATTATCTGCTTCCTTCAAACTGCACACAGACAAAAAGGGTATCCAGGAGTTCATCTGACTCTGGGGAAGTAGATAAAGGGCCTCATTGACAAAATCTCAAAGTATCCTTTTAAAGTAAACATTTATTGTGTTATTTTACAGGTGGTGCTGGTAACACCACTCATCCCAGGATTCCTAGCGGTGATGGCGGTGGTTCGGGAGGCACGGGTGGTGAGAACGGACCCCTTCCCCCCTCCAACGTGGCTGTCATCGCCGGCGCCGCAGGAGGCTCCGCCTTTCTCCTCCTGGTCACTGCGGTGATCTGCGTGGTGTGTTACCGGCGGCGACACGCCAAGCACTCGGAGTCCCACCACCCACCCCTGTCGCTGTCCTCCCTCACCAGCCCCAAGAGGCACGGCGGTGGGCACGGCGGTGGCCACGGGAGCGGGAATAACAACGGCTCAGAACCCAGTGACATCATCATCCCCCTGCGGACTTCGGACTCGGCGTACTGCCCTCACTACGAGAAGGTGAGCGGGGACTACGGCCACCCCGTCTACATCGTCCAGGAGATGCCCCCCCAGAGCCCAGCCAACATCTACTACAAAGTATGAAGGTCGTCACCATGACAACCTACAGTACCACCAACTACCATCCTTCCCTGTTCTATACTGTACAGTACCACTTACAACCTACCTACAATATACCCTGTTCTATACAGTACAGTACCACCTACAACCTACCTACAATATACCCTGTTCTATACAGTACAGTACCACTTACAACCTACCTACAATATACCCTGTTCTATACAGTACAGTACCACCTACAACCTACCTACAATATACCCTGTTCTATACAGTACAGTACCACCTACAACCTACCTACAATATATCCTGTTCTATACAGTACAGTACCACCTACAACCTACCTACAATATACCCTGTTCTATACAGTACAGTACCACCTACAACCTACCTACAATATACCCTGTTCTATACAGTACAGTACCACCTACAACCTACCTACAACAGTCCCTCAATGACTTACTCCAAAAGCAGATGTTTAGGGCACTATACAGCATATGAACTGCCCTATCCAACCCCAGCCACAGCCACAAGTGTGTGTGTCTAGCTTACTGAAGAGGCCATCCTTCACGCCCACCACTCTTCACTCAACTGTGTCACTAAGCCAAGTGAAGGTTTAATATATAACCCCCCTACTGCCCCCTCCCCCCCCGGGCCCTTTAAAGAGGACAGCAATGACAAGTACTCTGGGCTACGAACCCTTTCTTTCTCACAGCGAATCGAAACCCCCCATCCAGAGCTGAAGAGAAGAGTCCCGCCCTATACACCATGAGGACAAGTGTGAGAGAACACACACCAAGCTAGTGTGGGAGAACACACACTAGTAACGCCACAGCATGGCCTTATGGGACTCGGACCCTAGAAAACCTACAGTCCAACTACCAACCAACCAGAGAACTCTGTCTGTATCTCCAGTGCTGTGCTATAGCAGACCTATCGAGACTGGCCCCTGACTGGCCCTTGACTGGCCCCTGAGACAGACTGTGTCCCCTAATGTTAGTTTGTTTGTTTGTGTGTGTATGGTTTCTCATTGGACCAGGGGCCTCTGACTCTCTCGCCACGTGATCAGGCTCAGGTGCCAGAGGTCAGACCAATTGAGTCTTAGTGACATTCAGATTCTTGTATATTTTAATAACGTGTGTATGTGTGTGCTTGTGTATGTGGGACTAGGATAATAATTATGACACTGCTACACGTACAGGTGTGTGTGCTTTAGTACAGCGAGTATGTGTGTGTTTTGTGTGTCAGTGTGTGTGTGTGTGTGTGTGTGTATGCCTGTATTTCTCTGTGTATACACTACGTGCGTGAGAATGTGCGTGTGTGTTTGTTCTTTAGACTTGTCTTAAAAACCAAAACTCAAAAAAGTGAGCGAATATAGGAAGAAAGTGAGATTTTTTTATCGCTATCAACACTTATAGATGATATATATATATGAATATTCAGTCATTTTTAGACGTCTTGTTTTCTATTGTTTTTCATTTTTATTCCTCCACTTGTAAAACTCCACTGTTACTGCTCAATATTTTTTATCCGCTGGTTTATTTTTTAGAAACATGACCTTATTTCCTTCCCCTTTGAGTTGTAAATTAATTGAATCCCTTTGTTTTTCTTTTCCTGGCGAACTGAGGTCTCTCCCTCTCTCTCTCTCATCGCCTCCTCCCTCCCTCCCTTCCTCCCTCCCTGTCTCCCTCTGGGTCTCCCACCCCTATGTATATTTTTATAGTTCTTGTAATATGCTGTAGTTTTGAAGTTTAGACCTCGTTTGTGGAAGTTGTTGAGGTAGAAACCATCTATGAACGTTTTCTTTTTTTTTCTTTTTTCAAATGTTTTTGAACACACAAGAAAAAGCAAGGGTGAAAATAAACGAGGGAAGGTTCCAAAATAAATGAAATGAAAAGCAAGAAGGTGAACCGGAGTCACTGTCTAGGGAGAAAAGAGAGTGACTAAAAACAGAACTTCTGTTAAAAGACAGAGAGAAAAAACTGAAGAAGGACTTACACACTAAGAAAGAAAAGGAACGCGAGAACAGATGGAAGAAGAGGAGGAGGATAGGAGTTGAATTGAGGGATGAGAGAAGGATCCCTGAAAGGATAGAGAGCGCGAGGCGATGACTGCGGCGAAGGATAGGAGTCTTTCCTTTAATGGAGTGCTGCGAAGGAGTGATGAACCCTAGGAGGAGGGAGGAGAGGAACGGACACGCAACTGAAATGGATTTCAGGGGGGAAACCTCACTGTGGAATAAGGAGGAGAGATTTAATCTCCCCCCCCCCCCACACACACACACACACACTGACAGATAGACAGACATACTCCCCTTTTACCTCACAACAGCTTTATATTTGAGACACACACTCTTTAAGCTGATTATAATGATAGACACTCTCTCTGCAGACACACTGATCCCTCTCACATTCTCTTTCACTGTCACACACACACACACACACACACACACACACACACACACACACACACACACACACACACACACACACACACACACACACACACACACACACACACACACACACACACACACACACATACATACATACATACATACATACATACATACATACATACAAAACAATACGCTGATTTTACACACATACTGAGAACAAATACATACTGATTGCATTCAACACCACTACATCTCTGCCTCACACACGCACACACACACACACACACACACGCACACGCACACACACACACACACACACACACACACACACACACACACACACACACACACACACACACACACACACACACACACACACACACACACACACACACACACACACACACACATACACACACACACACACACACACTGACTGCTCTCATGTGGCTCCCTATTCTTCACACAGTCCTGGCTTTCTACCCATGATTAAGTCAACCTCTGTGTGTGACGGAAGGATGAAAAGAGGTTTTGTTTGTGTGTGTGTGTGTGTGTGTGTGTGTGTGTGTGTGTGTGTGTGTGTGTGTGTGTGTGTGTGTGTGTGTGTGTGTGTGTGTGTGTGTGTGTGTGTGTGTGTGTGTGTGTGTGTGTGTGTGTGTGTGCGTGCCTGCGTGCGTGCGTGCGTGTGCGTGCGTGTGCGTGCATGTGTATGGGTGTTTTTCCTCAAACACAGCTCCTGTCAGTCTCACTATAAGCCTGTCTAATGATACCCGTTTTCACTTCCTTTTTCTAGAACAAAACATTTTTCAATGCCGTGTGATCAGTGATGTTGTACAGGCTAGCCGCTGTATTGTTGAGACAAGTGTTAGACCAACACAGCCACAACAACCTTTGAATACATACGTACGTACTCACACAAAATAGAAGACAATAGATACTGTGCCATATTTTGAAATATCCCTCATGCTCAACAGGGGTGTGTTTGTTCCAGAAGCTTCACTCAAAGTGTGTGTTATTCATGTGCCTGTTGGAGAAGCTTCATTTGGAAAATTGCTGTTAAATGTGTTGCAATGACAACTGCGCTCTCTGTTTCATATAATTTGTATGCTGTGTTATCTGTTCACATTATACTTTTTGAACTTAGAAAGTGTTAAGAGAAATTGACAAAATCTGGGGAAAGTTTCTCCCCAGTCTGTGTGTACTCTACCATCATCTTGGTCTGTGTGTACTCTACCATCATCTTGGTCTGTGTGTACTCTACCATCATCTTGGTCTGTGTGTACTCTACCATCATCTTGGTCTGTGTGTACTCTACCATCATCTTGGTCTGTGTGTACTCTACCATCATCTTGGTCTGTGTGTACTCTACCATCATCTTGGTCTGTGTGTACTCTACCATCATCTTGGTCTGTGTGTACTCTACCATCATCTTGGTCTGTGTGTACTCTACCATCATCTTGGTCTGTGTGTACTCTACCATCATCTTGGTCTGTGTGTACTCTACCATCATCTTGGTCTGTGTGTACTCTACCATCATCTTGGTCTGTGTGTACTCTACCATCATCTTGGTCTGTGTGTACTCTACCATCATCTTGGTCTGTGTGTACTCTACCATCATCTTGGTCTGTGTGTACTCTACCATCATCTTGGTCTGTGTGTACTCTACCATCATCTTGGTCTGTGTGTATGTGTCTGTCCTGTCTACAGTACAAATAAACAACCAACAGGAATATACTTTAAAAAACAACCTCAAGCCAAACGACAAACTCTATTCTGGTGTCTGAATAAACGACAAACTCTATTCTGGTGTCTGAATAAACTACAAACTCTATTCTGGTGTCTGAATAAACGACAAACTCTATTCTGGTGTCTGAATAAACTACAACCTCTATTCTGGTGTCTGAATAAACTACAAACTCTATTCTGGTGTCTGAATAAACTACAACCTCTATTCTGGTGTCTGAATAAACTACAAACTCTTTTCTGGTGTCTGAATTCTGGAATCATCCGACACTGAAATTACATTATTTGACCAAGGTGGCCACTGCCACAGAAATTAACACTTGAATTTTCTTTCTGGAACTTGTGGAGTTGCTACTCTGAAGAAATGGCTCCTTCGCTGAACACAGGCGTCAATTCAACGTCTATGCCACGTTGGTTCAACGTAATTTCATTGAAATGACGTGGAAACAACATTGAATCCACCAGTGTGTGCCCAGTGGGTTTTGTCTCTCTCTTCTCCTTCTCCATCCCCCTCTCTTCTCTTTCTCTCTGGGAAGAAGCTCCCTCCAGGACTCAAAGCTCTAGCTTTTTAGTTTTCATGTCGGTCAGTGTTTATCTAGCAGGTTGTCTCTCTCTTTCACTGTTTGCTTTGGACTGTTCTCAATGTGCTTTTTCTCATGGACGCTAGCTAGATCCTCCTATCGAAAAGAGAGGTTTCCTGTTTTGTAAAAACGCACACCACCTCCTTCCTCACCCCTCTGATGATGTGTGGTGTGTGGTGTGTGGTGTGTGTTTCTTTGTGCCAATAGCTAGCGAAGCGAGGCGAGAGAGAGCGAGTTGGCTCTTGTACGTGGCGTGTTGAGACTGTATTGGGACACTAATGTGTGAGATGGGTTTTGTGTCCCCCTCCCTCCCCTCCTCCCCCCTCCCCCCATTACTATGACCCCTCTCAACCTCCTCCTCTCCTCCTATACTCCAACACACCCCTACAGAGACGGGAAAACTAGTACATTCCTGCTTTGGAAAAATGTTGATTAAAAAAAAAATGTTTAAGCACCACTCTGATCTGGTTGTGAGTTCATTATTGTGTGTGTGTGTGTGTGTGTGCGTGTGTGTGTGCGTGTGTGTGTGTGTGTGTGTGTGTGTGTGTGTGTGAGAGAGAAAGAGTTCATGTACTCCTGTGAGGCCCAGTCTCTCAGTAACCCTGTGGATAGACCCTGTCAGGTCTCTCTCCTTATCTCTCCTATAGGGGTTTGTCTCAGCAGGCATCCTGTCACTGTTCCTCTATTTAAAGGTACCCATTCAGTCCACACACACACACTGTGTGATCAGCCGGTTATCTACCCCAGTTTCCTTATTGTTGCTTGGCAACATATCGATATAAATGACGTCAGTTGTAACATATGCAGCTGTACCAACTTCCTTCCTCATTCTGTTTCCTCCCATTCTGTACCAACTTCCTTCCTCTCTCTGTTTCCTCCCATTCTGTACCAACTTCCTTCCTCTCTCTGTTTCCTCCCATTCTGTACCAACTTCCTTCATCTCTCTGTTTCCTCCCATTCTGTACCAACTTCCTTCCTCTCTCTGTTTCCTCCCATTCTGTACCAACTTCCTTCCTCTCTCTGTTTCCTCCCATTCTGTACCAACTTCCTCTCCCTGTTTCCTCCCATTCTGTACCAGCTACCTTTCTCTCTTTATTCCCCTCTCCTGTCTCTCCCTTCTCTCCTATATTCCCCTTACCTTTCTCTCCGCCTCCAGTCTTTCTTTCTTTCCTTTTCTCCCTCTCCCCATCTTCTTACTTCCTCCTTACATGGTCCCTTTGGCTCGTTGCCATGGCAACCCTTGGCGTCTGGTAGCTCCAGCCGTTTTGATCCCAGAAAGACACACACACACTCACCAAGGTGGCCTAGGGAGAGATGACCAGGCAGCTGCGACATACTGTTTGATCTGTGGCCTGTGAGAGGAGATTAGACACACACACCATAACACACAAAGAGTGTGGTATTTAAATAGGTAATGAGTCACTGACCATACCATGACAACCTAGGCTTAAAACGGTTATATTCTGTTGGCTTCCGCTAGCCGCTAAAACAGCTAATGTTAATGTATTCTTGTTAGCCTTTGAGTGAGCCTCTGTTAGCTTCTGCTAGCCACTAAAAGCTCATGTTAACGGCCACATTTGAGTGGTAAAGCTAAAAGGAACCGACAGTAGACGAAAGTGGAGGAGTGAAGTCAGAGGAAGTGCCTCTGTGACACCTGAAAGTCGGACAGTAATGTGGTTTCCCAACAGCAAGGCTCAGATCAACATGGCAGTGTTGCCATAGTTGTATAAACATTTTCTATATAATGTCGAAATGAACCGAATGAAATGTATCTGACCCCCATATCACACACTCACATACTGAAATCCTAGTGTAATATTATGCGTACATTGTACAATCACTTAGTGAGAGAGAGTCTCAAATATCACATTCTATTTGTATATATCGACTGTACACATAAATCACGGCTAACTGGTCCTTTTTTCAGTCTTCTTTGGTTACATTCGTGTGAGTCAATTAAAACACCCTGATGATTGTTTGCCAATTTTTTATTTTATTTTACCTTTATTTAACTAGTCAAGTCAGTTAAGAACAAATTCTTATTTTCAATGACGGCCTAGGAACAGTGGGTTAACTGCCTGTTCAGGGGCAAAACGACAGATTTGTACCTTGTCAGCTCAGGGGTTTGAACTTGCAACCTTCTGGTTAATAGTCCAACGCTCTAACCACTAGGCTACCCTGCCGCCCCAACAAAGCCTCTCTCAATGTAGGTGTAGGTGATGGCTACAGGATGAAGTTGGTGAAGAGCGAAGTTCATGTTTTGTAAAGTTCAAGCAGTCGACATGTAGGTGCAGGTCTGACAATGTTGACTCCCATAAACAACACACTTTGAAAGGCAGTGAGCAACGATAGTCACCAACTTGACAAAGGTGTTTTCCCATTAGCCCTGTAATGCATTAGCTTGCAATATATATTAGGATTTAAGTGCTGTTTAGTTGGACTCCTGTGGTCTTCTTATCATTTCATGGAAATCATTTCACGGTAATCATTTCACGGTAATCATTTCACGGTAATCATTTCATGGTAATCATTTCACGGTAATCATTTCATGGTAATCATTTCTCTGGTAATCTGTTCAAGTTCAATGCACCAAGTGGAATTTTAATGCTTTATGAGGATGATAGCTATGCAGCATGAACACACACACACACACACACACACACACACACACACACACACACACACACACACACACACACACACACACACACACACACACACACACACACACACACACACACACACACACACACAGTGCTCTCCCAGGCAAGACGGCTGAGCTTCCTCCAGCCTCTTAGAGGAAGTAAGCCTAACACCACGACTTCTCACTGTTACTTTCTTAGTCTGTGTGTGTGTCTGAGTGTCTCTGTGTGTGTGTCGTCTCATCACTGTTACTTTATAACACCAGCTAAAAAAAATCACTTTAAGTAAAATCAATAGACAGATAATCCCCTAAATTAGATTTTGAAAAGCTTCGGCAAACACACACTCACTCACTCACACACACACAAATCTTCGGCGGCAAGTTAAAACCCAAGGATTGGCCCACTTGACTTGCCGCTGAAACAATCGCGCTAAGACGTCGTTGCCATGGGGATAGGCGAAGGTCAACGATGGAGGGAGATGTTTTCTCGCTTCTCGGTAAATCGTATAAAGGTACTCAAGAATCTGCATATCAAATCAAAGCGCCGGAGTGGGAAACATACGATTATGGCGGCTGAGTGATTAATATGCCAAGATTTTTGAAGGGCAAACAGAGAGAAGCAAGAGAGATGATAGGGGGCGAGTGAGGAAGGGAGAGGGAGAGCGAGAGACATACAGAGAGAGCAATATGAACGAGAAAGAGAGAGGGAGGCGGAGAAAGAGAGAGAGAGTGGGTGGCCTCCACCTGACGGACAGGTGAACTCGGAAATGTCATGGTAAGAGTTGAGCAGAGAGACAGCTAGGGGTCAGAGGTCAAGCAGTGTGGTTGGATGGGATCTTTGTGACCCTCTGTGTTTACAAAGTACAGGCTGAGCTGGGGAAGGGACAGGTAATTACCATTCTCAGCTCTGCTGTCATCGTTCACTCACCTTGACACAGAGTTTAATCGTCTATCACGCTTTTTCGGTCTGTCTGTCAGGCCGTCAGACTGTCCGTCCGGCTCTCTTTCTGTGTCTCTCTTTTTCTTTCTCTCTCTCTCAATTTAATTCAAGGGGCTTTATTGGCATGGGAAACATATGTTTACATTGCCAAAGCAAGTGAAATGGTTAAACAAAAGTGAAATGAAAAGTTAACAGTAATCATTACACTCAGACAAGCTCGAAAATAATAAAAACATTTGAAATGTCATAATATGTCTATATACAGTGTTGTAAAGATGTACAAATAGTTAAAGTAAAAAAAGTGGAAATAAATCAACAGAAATATGGATTTGTGTTCTTCCCTTTTCTTGTGGCAACAGGTCACAAATGTTCCTGCTGTGATGGCACACTGTTGTATTTCACCCAATAGATATGGGAGTTGATCAAAATTGGATTTGTTTTCTAATTCTTTGCAGTTCTGTGTAATCTGAGGGAAATATGTGTCTCTAATATGGTCAGACATTTGATAGGTTAGGAAGTGCAGATCAGTTTCTACCTCATTTTGTGGCCACCTTTCTCAATAGCAAGGCTATGCTCACTGAGTCTGCACATAGTCAAACAAAGCTTTCCTTAATTTTGGTTCAGTCACAGTGCTCAGGTATTCTGCAAAATAGCATTCTTGTTTGCTCTGTTTTTTTGTTAATTCTTTCCAATGTGTCAAGTAATTATCTTTTTGTTTTCTCATGATTTGGTTGGGTCTAATTGTGTTGCTGTCCTGGGCCTCTGTGTGGTCTGTTTATGTTTGTGAACAGATCCCCAGGACCAGCTTGCTTAGGGGGCTCTTCTCCAGATTAATCTCTCTGTAGGTGATGGCTTTGTTATGGAAGGTTTGGGAATCGCTTCCTTTTAGGTGGTTGTAGAATTTAACGGCTCTTTTCTGGATTTTGATCATTAGCAGATATCGGCCTAATTCTGCTCTGCATGCATTATTTGTTTTTTTACGTTGTACACAGTGCATATTTTTCAGAATTCTGCATGCAGAGTCTCAATTTGGTGTTTGTCCCATTTTGTGAATTCTTGGTTGGTGAGCAGACCCCAGACCTCACAACCATGAAGGGCAATGGATTCTGTAACTTATTTGCCAGATCCTCATTGGTGTGTCAAATTGTATGTTCCTCTTGATAGCATAGAAGGACCTTATAGCCTTGTCTCTAAGATTGTTCACAGTTTTGTGGAAGTTACCTGTGGCTCTGAAGTTTAGGCTGAGGTGTGTATAGTTGTTTGTGTGCTGTAGGGCAACGGTGTCAAGATGGAATTTTTATTTGTGGTCCTGGCAACTTTTTTGGTTTTGTCTTACTGAGATTTACTGTCAGGGCCCAGGTCTGAAATAATCTGTGCAGAAGATCCAGGTGCTGCTGTAGGCCCTTCTTGGTTGGGGACAGAAGCACCTGATCATCAGCAAACAGTAGACATTTGACTTCAGATTCTAGTAGCGTGAGGCCGGTGCTGCAGACTGTTCTAGTGCCCTCACCAATTCGTTGATATATATGTTGAAGAGGGTGGGGCATAAGCTGCATCCCTGTCTCACCCCTCGGCCCGGTGGGGTTAAAAATTGTGTTTTTTTGCCAATTTTAACCGCACACTTGTTGTTTGTGTACCTGGATTTTATAATATTGTATTTTTTTCCCCAACACCACTTTTCATAAATTGTATAGCAGACCGTCATGCCAAATTGAGTCAAAAGCTTTTTTGAAGTCAAAAAGCATGAGAAGACATTGCCTTTGTTTTGGTTTCTTTGTTTGCCAATTAGGATGTGGAGCGTGAATACATGGTCTGTTGTACGGTAATTTGGTTAAAAGCCAATTTGACATTTGCTCAGTACATTGTTTTCACTGAGGAAAGTCTGCTGTTAATGATAATGCAGATGATTTTCCCAAGGTTGTTGTTGACGGATATCCCCCGGTAGTTATTGGTGTCCAATTTGTCTCCACTTTTGTGGATTGGGATTATCAGTCCTTGGTTCCAAATATCGGGGAAGTTGCCAGAGCTGAGGATGATGTTAATAAAGAGTTGAAGTACACCCAATTGGAATTTGTGGTCTGTATATTTCATCATTTCATTTGTGATACCATCAACGCCACAGGCCTTTTTGGGTTGGAGGGTTTGTATTTGGTACTGTAGTTCATTCAATGTAATTGGAGAATCCAGTGTGTTCTGGTAGTCTTTAATAGCTGATTCTAAGATTTGTAATTGCTCATGTATATGTTTTGTTATAGAGTCAAAAAGATGGAGAAGTGGTTTATCCACACATCTCTGTTTTGATAGATAACAGAACTCTTTGTGTTGCTTCCAGAAGTGGTTAGATTCTATGGATTCTTAAATTACACTGAGCTGATTTCTGACGTGCTGTTCCTTCTTTTTCCGTAGTGTATTTTTGTAATGTTTTAATGATTCACCATAGTGAAGGCTTAGACTCAGGTTTTCTGGGTCTCTATGTTTTTGGTTAGATAGGTTTCTCAATTTCTTTCTTAGGTTTTTGCATTCTTCATCAAACCATCTGTCTTTGACATTTTTAGATGTGATAGGGAAGTTGAAAGGTCAAATATACTTGTTTAGGCTTTCTACTGCAAAGTTTACCCTTTCACTATTACAGTGGAATGTTTTGTCCAGGAAGTTGTTTAAAATGGGTTGAATTTGTTGTTGTCTAATAGTTTTTTGGTAGGTTTCTACACTACTTTCCTTCCATCTATAGCATTTCTTAATAGTGTGCAGTTCCTTTGACAGTGCAATAGTGTGCAGTTCCTTTGACAGTGCAATAGTGTGCAGTTCCTTTGACAGTGCAATAGTGTGCAGTTCCTTTGCTCTGTTCAGGTGGACTATGATTTTGATGTGATCTGATAGGGGTGTTAGTGGGCTGACTGTGAACGCTCTGAAAGACTCTGGGTTGAGGTCAGTGATAAAGTAAGCTGCAGTATTACTGCCAAGGGATGAGCTAATAGAAAGTTACTCAATTATAAGTGAAAGTAGACCAGTAAAATACTACTTGAGTAAAATATATTTATTAAGTATCAAAAGTAAATGTAATTGCTAAAAAATACTTAAGCATCAAAAGTAAAAGTTTAAATTGTTTAAAATTCCTATTATTTAGTAAAGCAGACGGCACAAATGTCTTGATTTTTAATATTTTCGGATAGCCAGGGGCACACTCCAACACTCAGACATTATTTACAAAAGATGCATTTGTGTTTAGTGATTCCGCCAGACGAGAGGCAGTGGAATGACCACGTGTTCTCTTGATAAGTGAGTGAATTTGACTATTTTCCATTCTGTACTTTTGGTTGTCAGAGAAAATGTATGGAGCAAAAGTACAACATTTTCTTTCGGGATGTAGTGAAGTAGAAGTCAAAGTTGTAAAAATTATAAATAGTAAAGTAAAGTACTTAAGTAGTACTTTAAGTAGTATTTTTACTTAAGTACTTTACACCACTTTACACAAAGTACTTTACACCATCTAGGTTTCCACAGACTAGTACATGTCCCTGAGCCTGGAAATGGTTGAAATCCCCCTCTAGGATGGAGAAGCTGTCATCTTTAAAGTATGGGGATTCTATTGGCGGGATATACAGTGTATTTGATACACTGCCGATTTTGCAGGTTTTCCCTACTTGTAGATGTCTGTGACTTTTATCCTAGGTACACTTCAACTGTCCAGAAAAAAAATCCAGAAAATCACATTGTTTGATTTATAAGTAATTAAATAGCACTTTATTGCATGACATAAGTATTTGATCACCTACCAACCAGTGTGCATTCCGGCACTCACAGGCCTGTTAGTTCTTCTTTAAGAAGCCCTCCGGTTCTCCACTCATTACCTGTGTTAACTGCACCTGTTTGAACTTGTTACCTGTATAAAAGACACCTGTCCACACACTCAATCAAACAGACGCCAACCTCTCCACAATGGACAAGACCTGAGAGCTGTGTAAGGACATCAGAGATAAAATTGTAGACCTGCACAAGGCTGGGATGGGCTACAGGACAATAGGCAAGCAGCTTGGTGAGAAGGCAACAACTGTTGGCGCAATTATTAGAAAATGGAAGAAGTTCAAGATGACGGTCAATCACCCTCGGTCTGGGGCTCCATGCAAGATCTCACCTCGTGGGGCATCAATGATCATGAGGAAGGTGAGAGATCAGCCCAGAACTACACGGCAGGACCTGGTCAATGACCTGAAGAGAGCTGGGACCACAGTCTCAAAGAAAACCATTAGTAACACACTACACCGCCATGGATTAAAATCCTGCAGCGCACGCAAGGTCCCCCTGCTCAAGCAAGCGCATTTCCAGGCCCGTCTGAAGTTTGCCAATGACCATCTGGATGGTCCAGAGGAGGAATGGGAGAAGGTCATGTGGTCTGATGAGACAAAAATAGAGTCTAAACTCCACTCGCCGTGTTTGGAGGAAGAAGAAGGATGAGTACAACCCCAAGAACACCATCCCATGTTTTTTCATGGTAGCAGGGTGGAGATATCCACTTGTGCGTTGGGGAAAGTTGTGTTCTAATTCTAATGTGGCTGGGGGACCTTAGTCTGTCTTCTGACAACAGCTCCAGGGCATGCTTAGTGTTTGGGCACCAGAGTTTAGCCACTTTGTGTTTGGGAAGAAGTTTATTCTCTTGAATGTATTTGCCATTTGATTCAATGAGGAGCACAATTTCTGGCTTTTGTGTGTCCTCAGTGGATGTGTGGGGGTTGTCAAGAATATCGGGGGAGCTGACAGGGGGGTTGTTAGGAGGGGGTGGGGTCTGTTGGGTTGGTGGGTCCTGTGTTTGTCCCAATGTGGTGTTGAGGTTGTGGCCTGGGTCTGAGGTGGGCTGTTCTGCTTGCTTCTCTGGGGGAGTGTCCTGCTCTCTGTCACATCTCAGCTTTCTCACAGTGCTGTTAAATGGGCTGTGTGTTCCTCTCTCTCCTCTATACGTTCTCTCACCTCAGTCCAGAGTGCAGCCAGCTCTCTGACAGCCATCCATCTCCACCTTCATTCCTCCGGGTCTTGTTGGGGAGTGTTGTTGTGCTGGTCTGTTTTGTGGGACCTGGGTGGGTGACTATCCTTGTCTACATGACAATTTTGAAGAGGTGTGATCAGACTCACTCAGGATGGGGAGTCGTCACAGAGAGAGCTTTTCCTGCTGTTCTCTCTTTTCGATCCCGTAAAAGTCCTGCTGGAACTACATGAGGAGGCCCTACACCATTACTGTCCCAGACTTGTATACGTTGACAGAGGTTGTTTCAATTTCCTCAATGTCTAGTATTCTTAGCTTCCACCCTGGGCCAGTACCTTCTCTCTTGACATAGGGGTAGTGTGCTCTTATAGCACTGTGCCATGCCAGGGGATGGTCTGTGCAGAAAATTAAGTTGCAAATGGTGTCTCTGGATTGTCCCTGAGGAGCTTCTTTGTGTGCTTATTCCACGCAGTGTTATTTTTAATATCCAAGGGGTATTGTACTGTGACGACATCTGCACAGGGGGCTTCCAAGGCCTCTGCATTTGGGTGGGGGAGGCTGTGAGACTCCCCTGCCATTGTTGGGCTTTTGAGTTTTCCCACATCTCACTTCACACTTCAGTGCTAATTGAAGTTGCAGCCAGGTCTGTTCTGTCCGAGCAGCTTGGTGGCTTAGTAGCCGTATTATCTTAGCTTTATGTAACAAAATGACCTACAGATTATTGTCTTTTACTTGTTGGCTTCAGATGTGGCTTCAGACAGAACATTACTCACTCAGTTTGGTGTTGGATGGTATTTCCAGGTTCCGCTGTGTTTCTTCTGCAGGTTTTGGTTTGTTAGAAGTTTTTGCTTGATAGTCCTTGGCAGTAATCGTCCATTCAGGTAATTTTGTCCAAAATCAAGGTTTTAGATATGGAATTTCGATTTGGTTTGAAGGGTTTGATGTAGAGGGTAGTATCCTGTATAAGTCCTTGCGAAAAAAAAAATCTACATTTATCCAACTATAATTATATTTTTTTCCAGAAGAACACAGAAGCCCATGAGCTCCCTTTCTCTCTCCCTCTCCATCTCTGATTGAAAAAGACCAACTCCAGTTAATAACAGCCCTGATGACAGGTACAGCTGTACATGTGGAACTGATGGAAGGGGGAGAACGAGAGAAGGGGGGTGAAAGGGAGGAGTAGGGAGAAATAGGAAAAGGGTCTAGAGAAACAGAGGGAAGAGATGTAGACTAGAGTAAAACAGAGGGAGATGCAGATTCAGAAGGAGAGAGAAAGAGAGAGAGAGATAGAGAGTATATGTGTATGAATGCTTTGCTGGAGGGGATGTGAGTGTTAATTTCAGATGATTAAATTGTTAATTTACCTGGTTGATACAACTGCCATCGCCTGATTAAAGCAGTGAAGAGTTTCATATTCCACAGCCTTGTCACGCAAACAACTCCCCGATGTTTACACACAAACACACGTACACAGTCCCTCTGGTCACGAGGAGAGAATGAAAGAGGTTCTGTTCAATTACACTTTGCCTGTAGATTCAGAGATGTTTGAGTATACTCCCACTGCTTACAGTATAAATAGTATCCCTCTTTTATTCTCTCTTTCTCAATCACTATCTTTCTCTATCTATATCTCCTTCTCTCCGTTTCTCTCTCATACACAGACTATACATTCCACGACAAATTCCAATTGAAAACATCAAACAAGTGGTGGTTAGTTGGTGTTAGTTCAAGGATCTAGTTTTCAGGGTGTTGCCCTTTATAATGTGCCCGGTGTTTCCAGATTTGAAATATGACCGACCTATAATTACTTAGAATATGAGTGAAATAGTTTTCTTTCAACATTTTTTTTAATTATGTTAAAAAGCTGCTATTCTCTGTTGAAATGATGTGCCAACCACAGAATGATGTGGGCATATAGCGGTCACTAAAAATATTCACGCAAGTAGACCGCTGATTGGCCAGCTCATCCTGCTGTAGACCGTCAATTGGCCAATTCATTCTCCTTAGGGAGATTACATCATGTTATATAAGGAAATGGCAAGCATTTTTGGAATGGTCTCTTTGAGATATAGGTTTGAGGTGGGATTTTTTTAGATTTTTTTCTCCAATTTATGCTTTGGCCACAACTATGAGCAACATTATTAGGTATGAGTTAAAAAGAAAATGCACTTTTAAAGTGAGATTTTCACTGGCCTTACATTAAGAACATACTCCTCTTCTATAGTAGACGAGAGAAAGAGAGAGAAAGAGAGAGAGAGAGACGGAGAGAAAGAGAGACGGAGAGAAAGAGAGAGAGAGAGAGAGAGAGAGAGACGGGGAGAGAGAGAGAGAGAGAGAGAGACAGAGAGAAAGAGAGGGAGAATGAGAGAGTTACATATGTTATTACGGCAGTCCTCCTGTCTGAATGTGTCCAAGTTCAGTTACATTCATATCATCTAAATAAACCAATTACTTTGGTTACTTTGTAACCCACAAGGTTCCATGGTTCCTTAAGAAGTATATAGTAGTGATGCGCAAGTTGACTCAATCCTCAGTCAGTCACCGCGGGACGGACGGGTTTAGGGTCATGAAATATTGTGTGGATGAAGTGCTGGTGAGTGGCTGGTGAGTTGAAAGAGAAACAATGCTTTCAAAAATCCATAAATCCATATGTTTCTAGTGCAATTTCTATCTATTGGCTACGTTGAGGTTTTTCTTTCATTATTTTAGGCTATCTGGTATTAGTGCATAACACTAAACTTTAGGGTTTCAACTGTACACGCCAAATAGCGTTGCCAAATAATGCTTTTGGGAACAGTCCGAAAATGTTAACGTCAATCCACGGAGGAAAAAAGGACATTGTCGAAGTTTAATTCAATAAGTCAAAAGCTGTGAATGGAGAATTGAAAGTAAAGAGAAGGGAGGGCCAGAAAAGTCATGTTTGGAAAAGATTTGGTGAAGTGGTAGAAGAGGATGATAGCAGTGCCAGCTATGTGATGTGCGATGATTGTGAGGTGCTATGCAAATTCAACAGTCACAAGACGGGGACTTCAAATAGACCAATGGCACGTCAAGGGAACTGTAGTCTACTGTTCAGATGGGTTAAATGGAAACTGAAATCTGGATACTCGTCTTATAACCTCTCACATAGTCTTAATATTAACTCAGACGCAGAATTAAGCATTTCTGGCAGTAGAATTATACACCTCATACAGGCAGAATTTGGACTAGGGAACAGGAATGGAGAAAAATGATTTATTTATTTCTGCATCTTGAGAGAATGCAATGCTCAGTTAGATTCGACCTGTAGAGGTGCTGTCTTCATCATAAAAGCATTATAAGAGGTGAAAGTATTTCAACCATATAAAATATGCATTGAAGCCGAACTGAAGTCTTATCAGAAACACTTTGGGTTGTTTTCACACCTTTCTTTTTCTTTACAACTGGTCAAACTGATGTGATTTGGACATTTTGCACAACAAATATTCCCTTTTTTGGGGGGGTCGTTATTGTATTTTCTCCCCAGTACCTAAACGCATTAATTCTATCGATCTATTACATTATTCTGGTGAGCAAGGTTTTATTTAGTCTTCTAGGGCAACATATAATGACAAAAGAGAAGCTGCATGTATCTAATTATAGACAAGTTGACTAGCAAGTAACCTACCAAAATGTTGAATATTATAAGTAGAAACATATCTAAATCAGGCAACAACAAAAAAAATCCTGCACCACCTGTCATTAAATCATTCTGCCATATTTAATTGTAGCATATAATGCATTTTCTGTCACGCCCTGATCTGTTTCACCTGTCCTTGTGCTTGTCTCCACCCCTCTCCAGGTGTCGCCAATCTTCCCCACTTATCCCTTGGGTATTTATACCAGTGTTTTCTGTCTGTTTGTGTCAGTTCGTCTTGTTTGTTCAAGTCAAGCAGTGGTTTCTCAGCACCTGTTTTATTATTGACCCCTGCCTATTACTGACCTGTCGTTAGCCTGCCCCTGTTGCAATAAACATTGGTATTTCAACACAGTCTGCACTTGGGTCTTACATGAAACCTGATAGTACGAACGGGCCATGACTGACCCAGCAGACTTGGACCAGCTCTGCAACTCCATATCCTCCCAAGGAGCCCTCATTGGTAGACACGAGGAGTTGCTTCGCGGTCTGATTGAAGGGTTCCAGGACGTGGCCGAACGTCACGGCCTAGCATTGGACACATTGCGGGAGCAACTCGCCTGGGCCACGGCGGTGTGGGAGCAAAAATCCGCTGTCTGCCTCAATCTGGAGGTATTTGTGGCGGAGGTGAGAAATGTTTGAGGCTCCGGTGTCCGGGAGCGAGGCTGCCCGGAAGTTACTCCAGATTTGGCAGGACAATCTCATTGTGGCAGACTATGTGATGGAGTTCCGCATGTTGGCAGCGGAGGGTACCTGGTACCTGGAAGCGCTGTTCGACACGTTCCTGCACGGATTATCGGAGAAGGTAAAGGATGAGCTGGCAGCCCGGGAACTACCAACGGATCTCGACTCACTTATCGCTTTAACCATCCGGAACGTTGGTCGGCTACGGTAAAGCAGGAGGGGGAAGAGGTCCGATTGCGGTCCCACTCACTAAGGGATCCCACCTTGCATCTGATGAACTCCGGAAGTCTCCGGCGTCTACATCCCGAGAGGATTTGAGCTTACCCGAGTCCCTCCAAGAGCCTCCAAGAGACTGCCGATTCACCCCTTCCCGAGCCGATGCAGCTCGGCAAAGCTAGGCTGTCTCCAGCGGAACAGACTTGAGACCCAGAGTTGGCTGTAATGCGGTACTGCCGGTCATTATCTGTCTACCTGTCCCTTCAAGAGACCTAGCTCATTTGTTGGAGTGAGTACTCTGGTAGGCCTAAAAGATAATTTTGTCTCCCCTTGCTCACCCCCCTCTCTGTGCCGTCCTGCGGTGGGGCAACCAGTCCAAGTCTCTCCAGGGACTCATCAACTCGGGGGCTGATGTGAGTCTCATAGATGTTAACCTGGCATCCGAGCTGGGCATCTCCACTCAATCCCTCTCTATTCCCATGGGTGTTAGAGCCGAGACCTTTCCCCCCCACTCCAAGATCATTAGCCCCTCTGCTATTCGTCCTCTGTTGCCCCGTACCCTCTGTATTTTTCCTACCTTTTCTGTGTCTAGAGTTAAAACCATGTCTGACTGCCACTTGTCTCCTGTTTCTAGGCCCACCACTCTCCCTTGCTCATCGAAGGCCGACCGGTGTACATGATGAGACATGTCCTGAAGGTTCGACCTCGGGGCAGGGGATTCCAGTACCTGGTTAGCTGGGAGGGTTATGACCCGGAGGAGAGGTGCTGGGTCTCTGCTAGGGACATACTGGACACAGGCCTCATCTCTGAGTTCTGGCTAATCCAGGTATGCGCCCAGGTAGGACGCCAAGTGACGTCCCTAGAGGGGGGGGGGGGTGGGTTCTGTCATGCACTGATCTGTTTCACCTGTCCTTGTGCTTGTCTCCACCCCCTCCAAGTGTCGACCATCTTCCCCACTTATCAACTGAGTATTTATTCCTGTGTTTTCGGTCTGTCTGTGCCAGTTCGTCTTGTTTGTTCAAGAAAACCAGCGTTTTCTCAGCTCCTGTTTTTCCTCAGTCTCCTTCTCGTCCTCCTGGTTTTTACCTTTGCCTTTTCTGGCTCTGAGCCAGGCTGCCTGACCACTATGCCTGTCCCTGACCCTGAGCTTGCCTGCCGTCCTGTACCTTTGCCTTTTCTGGCTCTGAGCCAGGCTGCCTGACCACTATGCCTGTCCCTGACCCTGAGCTTGCCTGCCATCCTGTACCTTTGCCTTTTCTGGCTCTGAGCCAGGCTGCCTGACCACTATGCCTGTCCCTGACCCTGAGCTTGCCTGCCGTCCTGTACCTTTGCCTTTTCTGGCTCTGAGCCAGGCTGCCTGACCACTATGCCTGTCCCTGACCCTGAGCTTGCCTGCCGTCCTGTACCTTTGCCGCTACTCTGGATTATCGACCCTTGCCTGCCTTGATCTGTCGTTTTCCTGCCCCTGTTGCAATAAACATTGTTACTTCAACACAGTCTGCACTTAATTTTATATTATATTTTATATTTTATATAAACGGTCGGTGGCGGATGGGTTATTAGCAATTGCTGGTGGGTGCAGATGAACAAACAGCTGTCTCGCGCACCACTATAGGCTCTGGTCACTTCCTGAGCCACGTTCAGTTGACAAATGTTCACAAACTTTGGAGATAGAAAAGGCATGAATAGAGCCAATGTGATTCCTTATTCTACATGTCAGAAAGTGAATGTTTGTTCTTCATGGCCTATTTCTATTTGAACATTACAAAATGTTGCATCCTGCTGAATGCACCCCTGTTTTCCTCGTAGAATATCTCTTTCCAAAATCATGGGCATTAATATGGAGTTGGCCCACCCTTTGCTGCTATAAGAGCCTCCACTCTTCTGGGAAAGCTTTCTACTAGATGTTGGAACATTGCTGCGGGGACTTGCTTCCATTCAGCCACAAAAGCATTAGTGAGGTTGGGCACTTATGTTGGGTAATTTGGCCTGGCTCACAGTCGGCGTTCCTATTCATCCCAAAGTTGTTCAATGGGGTTGAGGTCAGAGCTCGTAGCAGACCAGTCAAGTTATTCCACACCAATCTTGGCAAATAAGTTCTGTACGGACTTCGCTTTGTGCATTGTCATGCTGAAACAGGAAAGGGCCTTCCCCAAACTGTTGCTACAAAGTTGGAAGCACAGAATCATCTAGAATGTCATTGTATGCTGTAGCGTCAAGATTTCCCTTCACTGCAACTAAAGGGTCTAGCCCGAACCATGAAAAACAGCCCCAGACCATTATTTCTCCTCCATCAAACTTTACAGTTGGCACTATTTATTGGGGCAGGTAGCGTTCTCCTGGCATCCGCCAAACCCAAATTCGTCCGTCAGACTGCCAGTTGGTGAAGAGTGATTCGTCAAGCCAGAGAAGGCGTTTCCACTGCTCCAGAATCCAATGGCGGTGAGCTTTACACAACTCCAGCCAACATTTGGCATTGCACATGATGATCTTAGGCTTGTGTGCAGCTGCTCGGCCATGGAAACCCATTTAATGAATTCCTGATGAACAGTTATTGTTCTGATGTTGCTTCCAGAGGCAGTTTTGAACTCGGTAGTGTGTTGCAACCGAGGACAGACACTTTTTACGTACTATGCGCTTCAGCACTCGGCGGCCCTGTTCTGTGAGCTTGTGTGGCCTACCACTTCGCGGCTGAGACGTTTTTGCTCCTAGTCATTTCCACTTCACAATAACAGTACTTACAGTTGACCGGGGAAGCTCTAGCAGGGCTGAAATATATAGTTATTATTATTACTACTATATTAGGTGAGTGTATCAGGAAGGGGGGAAGCCATCTTGCCTTCCTCAGCCCCCTCTCTCTCTCTGCCTCTCTCTCTGTTTCTGTCTCTCAGCCACAAAAGCATAAGTGGGCACTGATGTTGGGCAATTTGGCCTGGCTTGCAGTCTCTTTTTTTGAATGAATACATCTCTTGAAGCTCCTTGACACATCATCAGTGAAGTAACCTGGGGTCATAGGGTGTTTTGGGTCTTACAACATCAGACACCCTCGCCCAGGTGACCCAGCTGAGGTTGATCACACTCTGACAGGTGGCATTACACTGCTCCCCATAAATCTCCTCTCTTGATCCAGAGCCATCTTGAGGCTTTTTCAGCTGCCTCGAGGGTTCTGCTGACGGCTCTCCTCCTCTTCGCTCAATTGATGCAGAGTGCACTGTACTCTCTGTAGAGGAATTTCCTAGCAAAACCCCTGCAGCCTACCTCGATAGGCATGCACCTATCCTTCCAACCCTGCTTCCGACTGTCGATGACCAGACCCTCGTACTCTTTGTGGACTCTGGTCTCAGGTTTGTCTTGATAATGTGCTGTGAAACTTGAGCTGCTTCTCCAGGTCTGCTCTCAGCTGTCAGTCCTGAGCAGTAGCTATGATCCCTGCTGGTGGTTCGGATTTTGAGCCTGACTGCTCTGCAGCTCAAATGAAGGTGATCTGCTGACTGGAGGGCCGTGCTTGCTTGCTGTTGCCGAATCCTGTGCATATTGATTCTGCAATGGTCTTGAGAACCTGGTCATGGCGGCCCCCCCTCAGAGCTTTAGGACAACAGCTTAGGATGTGCTCCAGTGTCTCTCTCTTGGAGGATAGCGGGCTTGCAGGAGACTCTACTTTGCCCCAGCAGAACAGGTTCCATAGGCTAGGTAGGAACTTGATGCAGTGTGGATCCACCTGCCAGAGGTCAGTCCACTAGACTTTTCTGTCCACTGCCTGCTCCCACCTCATCCAGGCTCCTCGCTGTCTCATTCCAACTGCTCTGCTGGACATCTCCTTTTCTGAACCAGCCTCCGTCTCTCCTTCCCCTTGGCAGTGTCGTACCGGGGGTTGAGAAGGTTCCTAAACAGCTCTTCCCTGGGTCACTGCTCGCACCAGGACACTGTGGTGCAGCCGAGCTCAGCCTGCAGCACGGCCTCCTCTGCTCTCCATTTCCTCCTGGCCTTGACCTCTACCCCCTCTTGGGTCGCTCTACTCCCTGTAATGCTTCACTACCCTCACCCAAGTCACCCTTGAACTCCTCTTCCAGGGACATCAAGGGCAGCCTCAGCTTGTTGTTCCCATAGAGGGTGATGCTGCTCAGGCTCCTGGGCAACCTCAACCACCTCTGGAGATAGCTGCTGACTTCCTCTCAAAGAACTCAACAGTGAAGATGGGGACGATGTAGATGGGCCGAGGTCAGAGTATCCTCGGGAGGATGCCATGCTGAACTTGCTGGGAAGTCCCGACCTCTCATTCTGTCCACACAGCAAAAAAAAGGGGGAAAAGTGAATGAATCACACTCTCCCTCCCTCATCCCCCTGTTCTCTTTATTGAGGCAGCTGCACCCTTTGACCTCCCCGCTTGTGGAATGTGTGTGAGGGGAGGGAGGAGGGGAGAGAAGGGGTGCTGGCTAGGGGGTCTCTTTCTCTCCCCACAACAAAAGCTGTCAGGGCGAACAATAGGCCCTGCAGAATAGTCTGTGTCCAGAGGGGCAGTCATCCGTGGTAAGGTGCAAACTAGGCAGGGAGAGTGAAGGAGAGGGGAGGGAGACAGAGAGAGAGGGAGAGAGGGAGAAGGGGGAGACAGAGGAGACAGAAAAAGAGAAGAGTGAGCAGAAAGAGGCAGATGGAGGGAGGGAGAAAGGGGAGGGAGGGGCGAGAGGGATACAGAGAGAGAAAGAGAGCGAGAGGGAGAGGGAGAGAGAGAGAGACACACAGATAGATAGATGGAGGGAGTGATGGGAGCCAGGGAGGGATGGGGACTAGAGGAGAGATATTTGTTTTGTCTAGGCACACTCATAAACACTGAACTTCCGTTGCCAAAGGAAACACAACACAAGGCCCAATATTGCGTGTGTGCGTGTTTGTGTCTGTATGTTTTCCGTTTGCACGCACATGTGTGTGTGTGTGTAAGTGAATGAGCTGGCTGTGGTGGGTAAGGGGCCTGTGGAGCAAAGGGGACCAATGACTCACTGTACCGATGACATCAGTACTGTCAGAACCCCACACTGCCTCAGTACTCATTCAATAGGTTGTGTGTGTGTGTGTGTGTGTGTGTGTGTGTGTGCGCGCACATGCACGTTCATCCGTACAAGTGTGTGTGTGAGGGGAGGAGCGACGCCTCATATTCTGCAGCTGGGCCACAGACAAAGGTGTTGGTCACGCTTTGCCCTAAGATGCGGGTGTGTGTGTTTTGAGGTGGGGAAGATGGGGGTGTTGTTTGGATTTTGCTTTGAAAGCCCAGGGCGGCATACTGTTGTAAAATGATGGATTTTCCAGAGGGAAGGGTGCTTTTGTAATGTCACAACAAGAGTATCTAAAGTGATGAAGGTTATGCACTCTGCTCAGTGGTAGTAGAACAAACTCACCCCTCACGAGTGGAAAACAACCATTTAAATCCAAAAAGACTCTGTAACTATAGTGCTAGGCCCTGGAGATTTGACGAAGTGTGTTTGAGCTCCCTCCAAAGAGCACCTTCGAAAACACATTTGTGTAATGGTCGGCATTCAAGGGGCCCTCTTACCTTTGTTTTCTCCTTACCAAAATGAAACGTTCTATAGTACGTTCTCCAGTAAATGGTTCTTAAAACCAGTCAAATGGTGGAGTTCTTTTTATGTTTTGCTGAATGCTTTTGATGTTGTTTTTTGACACGACAGAATGTATTTTTGGGGGCTTTATTTCCAGAGTGAAACAGGTGGTCTTTGTATGTAGCCCCCCTACGTTTTTCCCCTTCATTCTATCCACCTCCCTCTCTTCTTCTCCACAATGGTTTGAAGGACACTTTTTCTTTCTGACGCTTTCACAGTCACCAAACTCAACTTACCCGTCACTCCCCCCTCTCCTTCCCCCATCCTCTCCTACTTTACTAGCCCCTCTCTCTTTCCTTCATAGTCTCTCTCTTTCATGGTCTCTCTCTCTTTCATGGTCTCTCTCTCTTTCATGGTCTCTCTCTCTTTCATGGTCTCTTTCTTGGTCTCTCTCTCTCTCTCTCTTGGTCTCTCTCTCTCTCTTTCATGGTCTCTCTCTCTCTCTCTCTCTCTCTTTCATGGTCTCTCTCTCTCTCTCTTTCATGGTCTCTCTCTCTCTCTGAAATAGGTAATAAACAAAAGTGAAATAAACAATATAAATGAACAGTAAACATTACACTCACACTCAGTGTTGTAATGACATGCAAATAGTGAAAGTTCAAAATGGAAAATAAATATAGGTTGCATTTACAATGATGTTTGTTCTTCATTGGCCTTTTCTTGTGGCAACAGGTCACAAATCTTGCTGCCGTGATGGCACATTGTGGTATTTGTGTATCTGTATAATCACACACACACACACACACACACACACACACACACACACACACACACACACACACACACACACACACACAGGCATTCAGACATGAAAACATCCGCACACACAGGCAGACATGGCATACAAATACACACATACGCGTACAGACACACACACACCCAGGCCCGAATCTGTTGGACAGACATTTGATTTCCATAGGGGGTCACCTTTGTTTCACACAATTATTTTCATTTAGTATTATAGTAAAGATGTAATTTAAGTGTAAAACATTACCTTAAAACATTTGTCCAAAATAATTCCAGGATCTGAAAAGTGCACTACACCTGCCAAATTTCCTTCAATTCCCAAGTGGGAGAAAGCATCGGAGCGAGAGAAACATCACCCCTCTGTCCTAAAATGTATATGATGCTGACATGCCATACTCTTTTTGGCCATACAGCATCAGATACATGGGCTTCACATAGAAAGACAGAGGGGCGCTGTTTTGCTCGCTCGGATGCTTTATCGCAGGTATATCCAAACTAGGGTATTCGCAATGCCGTCAGGATTACGCCAAATGCAAATGTTTAAAAAAATAATTATTCTTCACATTTTCAAACATTCCATTTATATTTTCCAACGGGGCTATACATTTGGGTTAGTGTTTTCTCTCTCCTGAATAGCCTCGATTCACTGCCAAAAATAAACTTAAACCATCTAGTGTTCAGCGAAATAACAACACAATGTCAAATACAGGTAGCCTAGTCAAATAATGAACATCCAATCACAATAACTGTTACTCTCTCGCGGGAATTCCACTAACGGTCCGTATGTAGCCAATGGCGCAATAGCAATGACAGGGAGACATAGTGGAATGGTAACACGCATGCAAGTATTTGCTGGAGACGCCACTTGGGTACACTGCAGCATCCACAGACCATATAACGCTTTTACAACCTACAGAAGTGTGCTGGTTATCAAGGGGCAAAGTATTGACACATTTTTATTAAAATTAAGAAATGAGCTTAAAGTTTTCTTTACTGAACATAATTTTCACTTATTTGACAGCTTGTATGATGAAGAGTTTCTCACACGACTGGCCTATCTGGGTGATGTTTTTTCTCACCTGAATGATCTGAATCTAGGACTACAGGGACTCTCCGCAACTACATTCAATGTGTGGGACAAAATTGAACCTATGATTGAGAAGTTGGAGCTCTTCTCTGTCTGCAATAACACCCTGAGGAAGGCACACCGAAACGTTAGTATATGCCCATTAAATTGCTGGGAGATTATACATGGAGTGTGCAACTTTCTTTATTTTGATAGTTTATAGTTTATTCACCATTAGTCAGCACCTCCACACACACTACTTTTCTGGGTGTGCGCCAGCTCATGTTTTTGAATCGGCATTAACAAGGACAACACACAGATCTTTCCGTGATTGTATGATTATTTTGTGTGCCAATGAACTCAAGCTTACGGACAATGTCAAATGTGATTTAGCGAAGCACCTGAGTGAGTTGGGTGCACAATTACACAGGTACTTTCCTGAAACGGATGACTCAAACAACTGGATTCGTTATCCCTTTCATGCCCTGCCTCCAGTCCACTTACCGATATCTGAACAAGCGAGCCTCATCAAAATTGCAGTTAGCGGTTCTGTGAAAATGAAATATCTGGATTGGGCTGCGCTCAGAGTATCCTGCCTTGGCAAATTCCGCTGTTAAGTCACTGGTGCCCTTTGCAATCACGTACCAATGTGAGAGTGGATTCTCGGCCCTCACTAGCATGAACACTAAATACAGGCACAGACTGTGTGTGGAAATGATTTAAGACTGAGACTCTCCAATACAAACCAACATTGCAGATTTATGTGCATCTTGTCAAGCTCACCCTTCTCATTAAGCTGTGGTGAGTTGATCACAATTTTCAATGAACAAATAAAGTTTTATATGTAAGATGGTTATATAAAGAGAAAAATGATTGATTATTATTGTATTATTATTTGTGCCCTGGTCCTATAAGAGCTCTTTGTCACTTCCCACGAGCCGGGATGTGACAGAAACTCACACTCTGTAAGGTTCTGTATTTATTTTCTTAGTCAACCTTGTGATCTGTTTTGTTGTGTTCTTGAACGTAGCCCTGTTTTTCATTTTTGTTCACCTGGTCTCTTCACCTCCTAATTTAGTTCAATTCATTCTGTTTGTAGCTTTGTGAGGAACTGTTCGTTTTGACTCTACTAAGCCTGTTCTAGCTCGTTTGTGAGAACCAGTTATAGCCTTCAGTCCTAGTTTTGATTCACCTGCCTGTTTGTCTACCTGTGTATGACCATTGCCTGCCTGTGTATGACCATTGCCTGCCTTTGTATGACCATTGCCTGCCAGTGTATGACCATTGCCTGCCAGTGTATGACCATTGCCTGCCTGTGTATGACCATTGCCTGCCTGTGTATGACCATTGCCTGCCTGTGTATGACCATTGCCTGCCTGTGTATGACCATTGCCTGCCTCCTGCGAAATAAACACCTGCCGCGCTCTGCGCGTCAATCTACACCTTTTTCTCCCTGAGTATTCATTACACACTCATTCTTCTGTTTAATAAATGTATTGTGTAGTGTGTGGCAGGCTTACAACGATGGCAGAAAACAACATTTGAGAGTGCGCTGACCATGGTGCTAGAGGGGGTACGCAGCTGGAGGTTGAATGTTTGAAGGGGTACGGGACTTTGTCTGATATTGATGCATCTCTTTGTCGGCGCTTGCCCGGTCAAGTAAATGATCAATATTGACGGTTTTTATTTGGACGGTAAAGATGTACTCCTGACAGCCAATTATTTCTCAGACCCTCATTAATATATCTCTCTATAGAAACTCACACAGTGGCAGTAATAGAGGAGCGATTTGCCATCCTATGGGCAGAGGTGTTCAACACTTACCCTTCTATTTCCGGAACATGCTGGTTTGCCTGTTCTACCTGACAATGAATTGCATCCATCTATAGTCCCAGGTCTAAATCAGTCCCTGATTAGAGGGGAACAATTTTTTAAAAAGCAATGGAACTGGCTTCAAGGTCCAGAAGACAGGACACATATACCAAAGGCCTTTGTGTATAGCTGTCACGTGGAGTATGAGAAACAGCAGTTTTCTCTCTTTGTTTCATGCACATAGGTGTTTTGAAGGGTTGGTTAAGGGCCTTGTTTTTCCCTCTGGCTGTGAGATACAGAAAGGGAATTTCATTATGCAAATCTGCATTGATGAGCATGCCCCTAGGCCTTTATCTCATAGACACAGAGTAATGACTACAAACACACAGAGTCATGCACACACATTTTACACTAGTTATTTAGCAGATGCTTTTAGCAACATACAGTGAGTTCAGACATTTCTGTGCTATTTCCCCCATGGGAAACAAACCCACAACCCTGGTGTTTGCAAGCACCATGCTCTGCCAACTGAGCCACACGACACACACGACACACATTCACGCACACAACGCCATATTTCATGTCTGTTACTCAGAGGCACAGCAGTAGGGGGTTGGCAAACAATTTCCCCGATTTCCCTTGCCCCCTATCCCCCCCTCGTCTCAAAATCTGCCCCCCCCCAATCTACTTATTTACCCCTAACCATGACTAAGGTTGCCCCCCTCTTACCCTTCTTCAACACCTCTCCAACACCCCTCATGCCAACCCCCCCTCCCCATTTACTCACCTCCACACCATGACTAAACCTGCCTCACCCCACCCCTGTCATGCCCAAATGTACCCCCCCTCTTTACCCCTCCTCTCCCCATGTGTATGTGACCTAATGACCCTCCTGTTATACACAGTGCCCATCTGTCACCAAGAGGCATGGGGGGAGGGAAGTGTGTGTGGGGGGGGGCACAGCATGATTGTCAGTCAGTCAGGACACTGGCCAGGCCAGCAGTATGGCCTTCCCAAGAACAGCCCCACAAGACCAGCCATACATGGGTTTTTCTATGAGCATTGGGGCCAACATTTCAAAATTAAAAGGATTTTCATGCAGTTCCACATATGTACTTTGAGGAATAAAAGAGACTATATGCAAACGGTCCAATAAGTCCAACAACATAAACAAGTCAATTTCAAGGACTTTCAGGGATTTTTTCCAAGCATTTTCAATGACCTGAATGTTATACAATTGTATTATCTATATACATGTATATATAGGGCCTCATACAGAACCCCCACTCCCCCAAAAAGCATTCAAATAGTGTCAGAAAAGTAGGCCATTACCACTTTAAAATGAATTAAATTGTAGGTCTTGCCAATGCATTGATAGTCAAAGTATTATTACATTCTAAAATATGTGAGAATAATGTGGACAATAATGTGGCCTGACGAAATAGACTGGACGTATGTGATTTTTCTGTATCCTATGTGGCCTGACGAAATAGACTGGACGTATGTGATTTTTCTGTATCCTATGTGGCCTGACGAAATAGACTGGACGTATGTGATTTTTCTGTATCCTATGTGGCCGACGCAGGGACACATAATAAAGCCATTTGAATCTCACCATCGCTGTTTTTATAATGAGAAAGGGACCAAAAAACAATTTCCTTTTTTAACTGAAGGATTTGTATGGAAAGACAAGTTGAAGACAACAGATGTTGTCGTCCTCATATTAACCGCACATGGTTTTACCGCAACAGAGTAGCACAACACCCTTCAATTGAATCAGAGGGAAACAAACGAAATTGGCCACATCTCTCAAAAAAATGGATCAAAAATGAAGTCACAGATAATTATAAGGGAGAAGGAGAACATAAATTGTCTACAAGCACCAAATTGAGGAAATTGTAGATTTTCAAAGTAGGCCTATTCCAGTATTTGAATTTCTGAGCTCCAAATTCAAGTTCAAGTAGGCTACTTCAAGTCCCATGTATTGTTTAAAAGTGCAGGTGTAACATGGACAACAAAATGTCTTTGTCGTGTTATTTCATTAATTAACAGATCATGTTGTGAATAAACCCACTATCAAATCTCATGTCATTATATCCATAATAATGAATAGGAGTAGTTGGGTGCTGCTCAATAGCCTGTCCTACACAATAGCCTGTCCTACACAATAGTCTGTCCTACACAATAGCCTGTCCTACACAATAGTCTGTCCTACACAATAGCCTGTCCTACACAATAGTCTGTCCTACACAATAGCCTGTCCTACACAATAGCCTGTCCTACACAATAGTCTGTCCTATGCAATAGCCTGTCCTACGCAATAGCCTGTCCTACGCAATAGCCTGTCCTACACAATAGTCTGTCCTACACAATAGTCTGTCCTACACAATAGCCTGTCCTACACAATAGCCTGTCCTACACAATAGTCTGTCCTACACAATAGTCTGTCCTACACAATAGTCTGTCCTACACAATAGTCTGTGCTAAACAATAGTCTGTCCTACACAATAGTCTGTCCTACACAATAGTCTGTCCTAAACAATAGTCTGTCCTACACACTAGTCTGTCCTACACAATAGTCTGTCCTAAACAATAGCCTGTCCTACACAATAGTCTGTCCTACACAATAGTCTGTCCTACACAATAGTCTGTCCTACACAATAGCCTGTCCTACACAATAGTCTGTCCTACACAATAGTCTGTCCTACACAATAGTCTGTCCTACACAATAGTCTGTGCTAAACAATAGTCTGTCCTAAACAATAGTCTGTCCTACACAATAGTCTGTCCTACGCAATAGCCTGTCCTACACACTAGTCTGTCCTACACAATAGTCTATCTTACACACTAGTCTGTCCTAAACAATAGCCTGTCCTACACAATAGTCTGTCCTACACAATAGCCTGTCCTACACAATAGTCTGTCCTACACAATAGTCTGTCCTACACAATAGTCTGTCCTACACAATAGCCTGTCCTACACACTAGTCTGTCCTACACAATAGTCTGTCCTACACAATAGCCTGTCCTACACAATAGTCTGTCCTACACAATAGTCTGTCCTACACAATAGTCTGTGCTAAACAATAGTCTGTCCTAAACAATAGTCTGTCCTACACAATAGTCTGTCCTACGCAATAGCCTGTCCTACACAATAGTCTGTCCTACACAATAGTCTGTGCTAAACAATAGTCTGTCCTACACAATAGTCTGTCCTACACAATAGTCTGTCCTACGCAATAGCCTGTCCTACACAATAGTCTGTCCTACGCAATAGCCTGTCCTACACAATAGTCTGTCCTACACAATAGTCTGTCCTACACAATAGTCTGTGCTAAACAATAGTCTGTCCTAAACAATAGTCTGTCCTACACAATAGTCTGTCCTACGCAATAGCCTGTCCTACACAATAGTCTGTCCTACACAATAGTCTGTGCTAAACAATAGTCTGTCCTACACAATAGTCTGTCCTACACAATAGTCTGTCCTACGCAATAGCCTGTCCTACACAATAGTCTGTCCTACGCAATAGCCTGTCCTACACAATAGTCTGTCCTACACAATAGTCTGTCCTACACAATAGTCTGTGCTAAACAATAGTCTGTCCTACACACTAGTCTGTCCTACACAATAGTCTATCCTACACACTAGTCTGTCCTACACAATAGTCTGTCCTACACAATAGTCTGTCCTACACAATAGTCTGTCCTACACAATAGTCTGTCCTACACAATAGTCTGTGCTAAACAATAGTCTGTCCTACACACTAGTCTGTCCTACACAATAGTCTGTCCTACACAATAGTCTGTCCTACACAATAGTCTGTCCTACACAATAGTCTGTGCTAAACAATAGTCTGTCCTACACACTAGTCTGTCCTACACACTAGTCTGTCCTACACAATAGTATGTCCTAAACAATAGTCTGTCCTACACAATAGTCTGTCCTACACACTAGTCTGTCCTACACAATAGTCTGTCCTAAACAATAGCCTGTCCTACACAATAGTATGTCCTAAACAATAGTCTGTCCTACACAATAGTCTGTCCTAAACAATAGTCTGTCCTACACAATAGTCTGTCCTACACAATAGTCTGTCCTACACAATAGTCTGTGCTAAACAATAGTCTGTCCTAAACAATAGTCTGTCCTACACAATAGTCTGTCCTACGCAATAGCCTGTCCTACACAATAGTCTGTCCTACACAATAGTCTGTGCTAAACAATAGTCTGTCCTACACAATAGTCTGTCCTACACAATAGTCTGTCCTACGCAATAGCCTGTCCTACACAATAGTCTGTCCTACACAATAGTCTGTCCTACACAATAGTCTGTGCTAAACAATAGTCTGTCCTACACAATAGTCTGTCCTACGCAATAGCCTGTCCTACACAATAGTCTGTCCTACGCAATAGCCTGTCCTACACAATAGTCTGTCCTACACAATAGTCTGTCCTACACAATAGTCTGTGCTAAACAATAGTCTGTCCTACACACTAGTCTGTCCTACACAATAGTCTATCCTACACACTAGTCTGTCCTACACAATAGTCTGTCCTACACAATAGTCTGTCCTACACAATAGTCTGTCCTACACAATAGTCTGTCCTACACAATAGTCTGTCCTACACAATAGTCTGTGCTAAACAATAGTCTGTCCTACACACTAGTCTGTCCTACACAATAGTCTGTCCTACACAATAGTCTGTCCTACACAATAGTCTGTGCTAAACAATAGTCTGTCCTACACACTAGTCTGTCCTACACACTAGTCTGTCCTACACAATAGTATGTCCTAAACAATAGTCTGTCCTACACAATAGTCTGTCCTACACACTAGTCTGTCCTACACAATAGTCTGTCCTAAACAATAGCCTGTCCTACACAATAGTATGTCCTAAACAATAGTCTGTCCTACACAATAGTCTGTCCTAAACAATAGTCTGTCCTACACACTAGTCTGTCCTACACAATAGTCTGTCCTAAACAATAGTCTGTCCTAAACAATAGTCTGTCCTACACACTAGTCTGTCCTACACAATAGTCTGTCCTAAACAATAGTCTGTCCTACACAATAGTCTGTCCTAAACAATAGCCTGTCCTACACAATAGTCTGTCCTAAACAATAGTCTGTCCTACACAATAGTCTGTCCTACACAATAGTCTGTCCTAAACAATAGTCTGTCCTACACAATAGTCTGTCCTACACACTAGTCTGTCCTACACAATAGTCTGTCCTAAACAATAGCCTGTCCTACACAATAGTCTGTCCTAAACAATAGTCTGTCCTACACAATAGTCTGTCCTACACAATAGTCTGTCCTAAACAATAGTCTGTCCTACACACTAGTCTGTCCTACACAATAGTCTGTCCTAAACAATAGTCTGTCCTAAACAATAGCCTGTCCTACACAATAGTCTGTCCTACACAATAGTCTGTCCTACACACTAGTTTGTCCTACACAGGCTACCATGGCGTTGGCAGGGTAGCCTAGTGGTTAGAGCGTTGGACTAGTAACCAGAAGGTTTCAAGTTCAAATCCCCAAGCTGACAAGGTACAAATCTGTCGTTCTGCCCCTGAACAGGCAGTTAACCCACTGTTCCTAGGCCGTCATTGAAAATAAGAATTTGTTCTTAACTGACTTGCATATCAGCTATGCTTTTTTAAAGGCAGTAAATGAGGCTGAATGAACTGTTTCGCTGCCAGACAAGGCTCTGTTGACAGCCATGTGTAGCAGCGGTAAGGTGTTGGGACAGCTGTTGGAACTCTGCTGTTGGGACAGCTCTATGTAGGCCCTCACAGTTTGTGGTAAGGTGTTGGGACAGCTTTATGTAGGCCCTCACAGTTTGTGGTAAGGTGTTGGGACAGCTCTATGTAGGCCCTAACAGTTTGTGGTAAGGTGTTGGGACAGCTTTCTGTAGGCCCTCACAGTTTGTGGTAAGGTGTTGGGACAGCTTTATGTAGGCCCTAACAGTTTGTGGTAAGGTGTTGGGACAGCTTTATGTAGGCCCTCACAGTTTGTGGTAAGGTGTTGGGACAGCTTTATGGAGGCCCTCACAGTTTGTGGTAAGGTGTTGGGACAGCTTTATGGAGGCCCTAACAGTTTGTGGTAAGGTGTTGGGACAGCTTTATGGAGGCCCTAACAGTTTGTGGTAAGGTGTTGGGACAGCTTTATGGAGGCCCTCACAGTTTGTGGTAAGGTGTTGGGACAGCTTTATGGAGGCCCTCACAGTTTGTGGTAAGGTGTTGGGACAGCTTTATGGAGGCCCTCACAGTTTGTGGTAAGGTGTTGGGACAGCTTTATGTAGGCCCTCACAGTTTGTGGTAAGGTGTTGGGACAGCTTTATGGAGGCCCTAACAGTTTGTGGTAAGGTGTTGGGACAGCTTTATGGAGGCCCTCACAGTTTTTGCGCACCGTTTGTCACCGTTATAGTGCAATGAATGTATTGTTTAGTGTTGTGTTGTGTGGTGGCTTTGCTGGCATACAGCCCACTTGTTTGTTATTTTTGCCCCACATGCTAAAATCCCCACTGCACACAGTAGACTCGGTGTCCAATCTGAGCCACAAAAACATATGAAAACATGAACTCATGACCTTCTTTCTCTGTTAAATCTAACGTGACCCTGCTGTAAATCAAGCTGACAACAACAGGTGATCCAACGTGAATCCAGGCATAACTGTTTTCACCGGGGTAATGAATGAGACACCAAAATATTCTTGATATTGCTCCCAGCACTTGGGATGTGGTTGCATCTAATGAGCTATAACAACAGCTGTTTGTCACTGAATTCCTTCCTGGATCATAAGACGATGTGTGAAGAAAATATCACGAGTCACTAATTAGCTGGACACCAAATACCTGTCCAACAAGTATTATTGGGCATAATTGATTGAAGAACCACATTAATGACAGTATCGATTTAGGTTTTAAGTATCTCTTTCAGTTATGAAGCATTCGATTTTGCAATCACATACATCATTTTGGTTTTGTGTGCCCATGAAATATGTTGAAAACTGTTTTCACCCTGTAACTTAAGAAATGTTACGTAGTTAACCTGCAATTCTGAGATCTTTATACAAAATTGTCCAATAGCGAGATCCAGGATTCTTACTGGTTTCAATTTCAGTGTCTAATTTAACGGATTAATAATTATTACATGATATAAGGACAACTTACACTGGCGCAAATGCAAGAACAGAAAAGTACAAATCCGACAAGACCAGAATAAAGGTTTAAACAGGTTTTAAATCAAGTCGTGAATTTAATTGTATATAGTTATGATATAATAATAATAAGAAAATGGTCAGATTATTATGGATGACTTATCAACAGATGTAACAAGTTGTCCAGTGTAGGAAATCCTCACTGGTACCCTAGTTTCTGGAAAGATCCACATGAAGTAGGCACTGGCCAATTCACTCTCACACCAGTGATAATAGGGTTCAGATAAATAGTATAGAACACATGATCCAATGATATAGAACTATATAATAGGAATAGTTCTATGTAGAAATGGTACAAAAGTTTTACCATGTTTTCAAATGTGCCTATTTTGAAAGTCTCTGTATACAATGCACTTCTTACGCCCCCGAAAAGAACAATCCACCTACCATACAAGACTAAGTATCTTGGAGGGTAGATGAACGAATGAAGTCATCTAAGTGACAGTAAGTGTAAACAGGTGAGGATAAGCAACACCAGAAAAAACTTCTCCTGGACAGGACAGCCGGGTTGAGTGTTGATCCTCTCTGTTTTAATTCCCCTCTCTCTCTTCTTGTCTGGTGTCAAGTCATATATCAGGTTAACTGAGCATGACAGCACAACAGCCACAGATGAACTACCTCCTGGTTTCAGTATTAGGGAGAGGGGAGAGGGGGCGAGAGAGAGATGAGAGAGAGGGAGAGTGATAGAGAAATGACACGCACACAGACACACACACGCACGCACACCTACACATACAGACAGTCAGACATCAAGGGAAGTGTGGGAACAGCACATAGTGATTACCTGACTTGGGTTCATCGTTTCATACCACACATTATATTTCCTCTCCCAACCATAACCCCCACCACCTCCCTAATCCTTCTCCCCCTTTCAACCCCCCTCCCCCCTCACTCCTCCTATACCCCCCTCCACCTCCACCAAAACCTCATTTCCTCTGGTGCCTCCAGCTATGGGCCCAGTGTTAATTGTGAGAAGGTGGGGAGTATGTGGTTGAGTGTTTGGATTTATTGTGTGTGCCTGCCTGCCTTTCTGCCTTTGCGCCTTTGCATCCGTGAACATGTCTGTCTGTGTGTGTGTGTCTGTGAGTGTGTGTGTGTGTGTCTGTGTGTGTGTGTCTGTGTGGGTGTGTGTCTGTGTGTGTGTGCGTGCGTGTGTGTTTGTGTGTGTATCCACACTTGTGTGTGTCTGCGCCATACCCCTGCCAGTCTGGGCCTGGTTCCAGGGTTTCCTGTGCCACCTGGGCATTTAAGTGCCAGTCTGCCAGTCTGTCAGTCAGTGGCTCCAGCTGGAGGGGATAGTGGTAGTGGTGCTGGCTGGGGAGGAGACTCCTAATGAGGCTTTAGTGCCAAGAGCATTATCCCCCAACTACATCTCCCCCTATTCCTCCCCTGCCGTCCACCCTGTTGCTCCCCCTCCTGTCTCCCCCTGTCTCCACCTTGTATTGCCCCTGTCCCTTCCTGTATCTCCTGTTTTTTCCCTGCGACCCCCCCAACATCCCTCTCTTGTCTCTCCCCTAAGCTAGCCAGGACCCCACCCAGGATCCCTGGGGAAACAAGCATTAAGGTGCTAGCCCTACATTTAGTGCCAAGAGCATTATCCTCCATACATCTCCCCTGTCTCTCCTCTTTTCTCCCCCCTAGCTAATCAGGAAACACCCTACTGGACCCTCTGGGGCTTCTACACTGGACCCTGATACAGTGATACAGCCTCTGGGCTGGGCATCACCCTGACCCCTGACCCTCCTCCTTCTAACACTCTAGCTCAGCTTCTCTCTCCTCGTGTGGTGTGGTGGTGGGGGGTGGAACGTGTGTTTTATTTACACTGCCTCTCCTCTTGTTTTGGTGCATATTAATGTGTGTTGTACAATATGGCGTCAGTGTAAAAGTGCTGTGAGCAGTGTGTGCAGAATCTCAGCCTGCCTTGCGTGTGTGTGTGTGTGTGTGTGTGTGTGTGTGTGTGTGTGTGTGTGTGTGTGTGTGTGTGTGTGTGTGCTTGCCTGTGTTCATGCTGATCTCAGTGGAACAGGCTGGGTCTGTGGCGGTCCCTGGAGGCTGATTAGTGGGCCTACCAAATGTCATTAGGGTGTAATAGAAGGGGCCACAATATCACTAATGCATAATAAAGGGAATGGGCTGAAACATTACCACTGTACTACAGAGGCCCTGTGATATCAGCACTAATACAACTGCTGTGTATACACCACTGGGATATCAAGGGAGTAGGTGTGTTTGGGGATGGGGGGGGTTATTGTGGGGGGAGTGTGTGTGTTGGGGGAGGATCTCTGTGTGTGTGTGTGCATGCGTGTGTATGTTATGGGTGAAGAGCTAATATATATATATATATATATATGGTACATGTAAAACTGGGTTGGCCTTGACAGCATTAGAGTATTTGATGACCTCCGGTGTGTGTTTGTAAGTCTGAATGGAGCGGTAGAGTGTATAGTGACGGGTAGGTTATTATCTGTTAAATGTGAGAAGCCGATAAAAGCCAGTTGGGGACGTTTAACGCTTGTCCTCACTTGTGACTGAAGTGAAGGACCCATGAGTGTATTCTCTCCCCCTCTCTCTCTCTCTTTCGATCTCTCTGTCTCCCCCACCCCTCTCTCTCCCTCTCTCTCTCTCTCTCTCTCTCTCTCTCTCTCGCTCTTTCTCTCTCTCTCTCTCTTTCGCTCTCTCTCTCTACCTCTCCCTCTCTCACCCTCACCCTCACTGTCTCTCTCTCTCTCTCTCTCTCTCTCTCTCTTTCTGTCTCTCTCACACAAACTCTCTCTCTGCTTCTCTCTCTGTCCTTCATTGTTACTATCCAAGTGATGCTTGGGGACTGCCGAGGGTCACACACACACACACACACACACACACACACACACACACACACACACACACACACACACACACACACACACACACACACACACACACACACACACACACACACACACACACAGTGTCCATTTAATTAAGCAGTACAGTCCATGTATTATTCATTAAGGGCCTTGGGGCAGGAGATAATTATTACTATCAGGATAACTTTGTTTCTTTTTCTTTTTATTGTATTAAGATGTCAATATCCCCTTCTTTAGTGTGGATCCGTTTTTATATTGGCTTCACAGTCACACATACAGTCAGAGAGAGAGAGAGAGAGACAGTGAGAGAGAGAGAGACAGTGAGAGAGAGACAGTGAGAGAGAGACAGTGAGAGAGAGAGAGACAGTGAGAGAAAGAGACAGTGAGAGAGGGAGACAGTGAGAGAAAGAGACAGTGAGAGAGAGAGACAGAGAGAGAGAGACAGTGAGAGAGAGAGACAGTGAGAGAGAGAGACAGTGAGAGAGAGAGACAGTGAGAGAGAGACTGAGAGAGAGAGAGAGAGAGAGAGAGAGAGAGAGAGAGAGAGAGAGAGAGAGAGAGGGAGTATTATGTACAGACAGTGAGCATATCCTTGCTATTGAGAAAGGCTGCCGTAGGCATACATGGCTCTCAAGAGAAGACAGGCTATGTGCTCACTGCCCACAAAATGAGGTGGAAACTGAGCTGCACTTCCTAACCTCCTGCCAAATGTATGACCATATTAGAGAGACATATTTCCCTCAGATTACACAGATCCACAAAGAATTTGAAAACAAATCCAATTTTGATAAACTCTCATATCTATTGGGTGAAATTCCACAGTGTGCCATCACAGCAGCAAGATGTGACCTGCTGCCTCAAGAAAAATGCAACCAGTGAAGAACAAACACCATTGTAAATACAACCCATATTTATGCTTATTTATTTTCCCTTGTGTACTTTAACCATTTGTACATTGTTACAACACTGTGTGTATATATATATAATATGACATTTGTAATGTCTTTATTGTTTTGAAACTCCTGTATGTGTAATGTTTACTGTTAATTTTTATTGTTTATTTCACTTTTGTACATTATCTACCTCACTTGCTTTGGCAATGTGAACACATGTTTCCCATGCCAATAAAGCCCCTCGAATTGAGTTGAATTGAATTGAGACAGAGAGCGAGAGAGAGAGCAAGAGAGAGAGAGAGTTTGTGAGAGAGGACTTTGCTACGAAATACAATAATTTTAGCGACATTTGCTTTCTCAGGTCATGGCTGTTTAATTGGAAGAAAGATAGAGTTGGGTTGCCAGAAAGGATGTGCGTGCATGTGAGTGTATGTGTGTGTAGTGGGGGATTGTACTCCTGCTCAGTCAGGTTAAAACTCTATGAAGTCATAAAGCTGCAGCAGAAGCGCTGTTCAGGTATGCAGCATCAAACAGCTGGCCACTGATTGGTTACTGTGTTTCCGTGTGGTTGCTCGCTGGCTCTGATTAGTCAATGATTATCTATTTATTTTCATGGCAGTGAGAATCGCTATGATTGGTTTTCACCGTGTTGTCATTGATTAAGCCAATTTGAGGATGTTCAGAAGTGATTTGATTGTGCTGTGGTTGCCTTGAGGGGTTCCTACAGTACAGTTAAGAGCATTGAGTTTGAGAAAAAGGCTTTGTATAAATGCAAGTCAACATCATCATCATCATCAGGGTGAATGTTAGGGCTCGGGTTAGTTTTAAGGGGATTGAAGTTATTTATGATGTGTTTAATGGTCATGAATTTCAGTGGCTGATATGTGGACATGTAGGTATTGATAAAACCTGAACCTTCCTAGCTCATGGTCACCTCCATCCAGCAGTCTAGCATTGACCGTTCCCAGAGATCCAGACCCCACACAGCCACAGCCTCTCAGTGGTCCCTGTAGATCTGATCCCGCACAACCTCTCTCTGATCCCTGGTCACTGTGATAGACCTTCCCTGTGGGCCTCTCTCTCTCTGGCTAGGAAAGGAAAAGTCCAGCGTTGGACCTGGGTCTTAACCCATCGATCACTGGCCTGATGGATGGCCTGGATGAAAGCAGGTGGTTGTGGCTGGATCACACACGCACTGACGCACATACATACGGATGGACACACACACACCGTCTGAATGTGTGTGAAACTTGAGAATCCCTCAGCGTCTCCATGCAGTGCCCCTGGGCCCCTTCATTTCATTAGTAGCGTTGAGCGTCTAACAGTCCGACCGAGCAATCAATAAGTGACTGGAACAGCCACCCAAACTCGTGTGTTCCACTGTAGCTCATTTAGACCGAGCCGTCAGTTACAGGACAGGATGGACTGTCTGGGAGGCTGGTCGGGGCTTCACTTGTGGTAGTGAGTGGCTGATAGGCTAACAATGATATTGTTTCAATCCGTAGTGGAGGAGGAGTACGTGAGGAGAGAGTTTAGACTGTTATTAGTAGTAGTAATGGGGGTAGGAGGCAGAGGGGGGTAGAGAGATTTGACCATAGGCTAATAGTAGCCACTGTGTCAGTCAATGGGGTGGATGTAGTGTAGGTGTGGAGGGGAAGGCCTATAGACTGACTGGAAATGGTGGTCCCCTCTGTCCAGGCGAAACAGAAACAACATGTTGAACATAGGGCCTGACCACCCTCGCACCCTCAGTCAATGAGAATAACACCACTGCAACTAACTGCATTCCTACACACACACTCCTCTGTCGCACCCCGTGGGGCTCCATCAGCTGCCAATCACCAGCCCCCCCTGGTTGGTATGCTCGCTGCCCGCCCACACGTGCCAGTTAGCTGGCTAATGGGGCGGCACAGGCCTGGACGTGTGGCGAGGTGACGGGGGATAACCATCAGGCCGTCTGTCTGTTGGTTTAGGGCCGCCCACTCTGGTGCACAACTGACTCAACTGAATGGCTGGTTTGCTGGTTGGCTGGCTGGCTGGCTGGCTGGCTGGCTGGCTAGTTGGATGGTTTCCTGGCTGGTTGGCTGGTTTGCGGCTGGCTGGCTGGTTGGCTGGCTGGCTGACTGACTAGTTGGATGGTTTCCTGGCTGGTTAGCTGGTTTGCGGTTGGCTGGCTGGCTGACTGACTAGTTGGATGGTTTCCTGGCTGGTTGGCTGGTTTGCGGCTGGCTGGCTGGCTGTCTGGTTGGCTGGCTGGCTGGCTGACTGACTAGTTGGATGGTTTCCTGGCTGGTTAGCTGGTTTGCGGTTGGCTGGCTGGCTGGCTGGTTGGCTGGCTAGCTGGCTGGCTGGTTGGCTGGCTGGCTGACTGTTTGGCTGGCTTGCTGGTTTGCTGGCTGGCTGGCTGGCTGGCTGGCAAGCTGGCTGGCTGGTTGGCTGGCTGGTTGGGAGACAGGCGTAGGTGAGGGAGCAATGCGTCAGCATGTGTCTGGGGTATGAACTCAATTCAATTCAATAGATCTGTATCGTCACCTAAGGGCAATTTTTGTGCAGCGTGAAATGGAAATATATACATACATCACAATAACACCCAGCAGGTGATGTGTGTTGGTGGTCATAAAGACTGGGCTACTGGGGGATCTGGTCTAGTGCATGGAGCTGTTGTGTGTGGTTGGGATAGATAGCTAGAACGGTCAACTTAATTATTGAGGTACTAGACTTGGGTCCAATTAATACTTAACTTTATAACTGGTATACGAACATGAAGTTATAAACTTGGAATACTAGATATTTTTTTATTTTTTTATTTTTTTATTTAACCTTTATTTAACCAGGTAGGCCAGTTGAGAAGAAGTTCTCATTTACAACTGCTACCTGGCCAAGATAAAGCAAAGCAGTCCGACAAAAACGACAACACAGAGTTACACATAAACAAACGTACAGTCAATAACACAAAAGAAAAGAAAAACAGAAAAATACATGTACAGTGTGTGCAAACGTAGAAGAGTAAGGAGGAAAGGCAATAAATAGGCCATTGAGCCGAAATAATTACAATTTAGCATTAACACCGGAGTGATAGATGTGCAGATGATGATATGCAAGTAGAGATACTGGGGTGCATAATAGCAAGAAGGTAAGTAATAATATGGGGACGAGGTAGTTGGGTGGGCTATATACAGATTGGCTGTGTACAGGTACGTTGATCGGTAAGCTGCTCTGACAGCTGATGCTTTAAGTTCGAGAGGGAGATATAAGACTCCAGCTAATCTGGAGCCAATTTTGCAATTAGTTCCAGTCATTGGCAGCAGAGAACTGGAAGGAAAGGCGGCCAAAGGAAGTGTTGGGTTTGGGGATGACCAGTGAAATATACCTGCTGGAGCGTGTGCTACGGGTGGGTGTTGCTATGGTGACCAGTGAGCTGAGATGAGGCGGGGCTTTACCTAGCAAAGACTCATGTAGTGAGGGCCAGATAACGAGAGCATACAGGTTGCAGTGGTGGGTAGTATATGGGGCTTTGGTGATAAAAAAGATGGCACTGTGATAGACTGCATCCAATTTGCTGAGTAGAGTGTTGGGGGCTATTTTGTAAATGACATCGCCGAAGTCAAGGATCGGTAGCATGGTCAGTTGTACGAGGATATGTTTGGCAGCATGAGGCTTTGTTGCAAAATAGGAAGCCGATTCTAGATTTAATTTTGGATTAGAGATGCTTCATATGAGTCTGGAAGGAGAGTTTACAGTCTAACCAGACACCTAGGTATTTGTAGTTGTCCACATATTCTAAGTCAAAACCGTCCAGAGTAGTGATGCTAGTCGGGCGGGTGGGTGCAGGCAGCAATCGGTTGAAGAACATGCACTTAGTTTTACTAGCATTTAAAAGCAGTTGGAGGCCACAGAAGGAGTGTTGTATGGCATTGAAGCTGGTTTGGAGGTTTGTTAGCACAGTGTACAAAGAATGGCCAGAGGTATACAGAATGGTGTCGTCTGCATAGAGGTGGATCAGAGAATCACCAGCAGCAAGAGCAACATCATTAATGTATACAGAGAAAAGAGTCGGCCCGAGATTGAACCCTGTGGCATCTCCATAGAGACTGCCAGAGGTCCGGACAACAGGCCCTCCGATTTGATACACTGAACTCTATCAGAGAAGTAGTTGGTGAACCAGGCGAGGCAGTCATTTGTGAAGCCAAGGCTGTTGAGTCTGCCGAAAGGAATGCCGTGATTGACAGAGTCGAAAGCCTTGGCCAGGTCGATGAAGACGGCTGCACAGTACTGTCTTTTATCGATGGCGGTTATGATATCGTTTAGGACCTTGAGCGATAACAGCACTTACAGTTGACCGGGGCAGCTCTAGCAGGATATGAATGCTAATCTTTATGGTCCCCTGTGTGTGTGTGTCTGTGTGTGTGTGTGTGTGTGACAGTAAAGATGTATAACTCTGAATAAGGATATGACACAGATTTCTTACATTGCATCAGTTTTGAGCTATGGGGATCGTTGTTGAATATTCAGGGGTAGTCATGTTGTCATCCCTATTTGATGGATACTGCGACACACACACAGAAGCACACAGACATGTTGTGTACGTGTGTGTGTGAATGCTTGTGCGTGTGTGGCCTTGTTTGTATACTCGTGTGTGTGTGTGTGTGTGTGTGTGTGTGTGTGTGTGTGTGTGTGTGTGTGTGTGTGTGTGTGTGTGTGTGTGTGTGTGTGTGTGTGTGTGTGTGTGTGTGTGTACGTTTTGCTAACTTGTCCCTCTCCGATCCTCATCTTCATGTGTATGTTGACAGCAGTGAGAACACATGACTGCACAACTGCTCATTTCTCCCACTGAATAAATTAATAGTTGATAAATAAGTGAATAAATTAAAGAATAGAGAGGAGGAGGAGGAGGAGGAGGCTAAGGAAGGAAGGAAAAAGTTTCTCATCAGAAAAATGTAATTTGTCACTCCGGCACCCACGAGAACGGGGGGAGGGTGTCTAGTGAGGGGTGGAGGATGTGTGTGTGTGTTGCAAAAAAGAGGTACATTTTCTGCCTGTTTATCTCACACACCTAAACAGTGACACACAGATATATTTTTATCAGGTCTTCCTATCATACACTATGTATACAAAAGTATGTGGACAACCCTTCAAATTAGTGGATTCGGCTATCTCAGCCACACCCATTGCTGACAGGTGTATAACATCGAGCACACAGCCATGTGATCTCCGTAGACAGACATTGGCAGTAGAATGGCCTTGCTGAAGAGCTCACTGACTTGCAATGTGGCACCGTCATAGGTTGCCACCTTTCCAACAAGTAAGTTTGTCAAATTTCTGCCCTGCCAGAGCTGCCCCGGTCAACTGTAAGTGCTGTTATTGTGAAGTGGAAACGTCGTTTAGGAGCAACAATGGCTCAGCCGTGAAGTGGTAGGTCACACAAGCTCACACTATGGGAATGCCAAGTGCTGAAGCGGGTAGCAAGTAAAAATGGTCTGTCCTCAGTTGAAACACTCACTACTGACTTCCAAACTGCCTCTGGAAGCAACGTCAGCACAAGAACTGTTAGTTGAGAGCTTCATGAAATGGGTTTCCATGGCCGAGCAGCAGCACAGAAGCCTAAGATCACCATTTGCAATGCCAAGCATTGACTTGAGTGGAGTAAAGCTCGCCGCCATTGGACTCTGGAGCAGTGAAAACGCATTCTCTGGAGTGATGAATTCACCATTTGGCCATCCGACGGGTGAATCTGGGTTTGGCAGATGCCAGGATAACGCTACCTGCCCCAATGCATAGCACCAACTGTAAATTTTGGTGGTGAAGGACTAATGGTCTGGGGCTGTTTTTCATGGTTTGGGCTAGGCCCCAATGAAGGGAAATCTTAACGTTACAGCATACAATAACATTCTAGACGATTCTGTGCTTCCAACTTTGTGGCAACAGTTTGGGCCCTTTCCTGTTACAGCATGATGTGTGGAGGTGATGGGGTGTGGAATAACTTGACTGGCCTGCTCCGAGCCCTGACCTCAACCCCATTGAACACCTCTGGGACGAATTGGAATGCCGACTGCGAGCCAGGCCTAATCGCCCGAGCAGGTGTCCACATACTTTTGGTCATCAAGAGTATGTTCTTAATAACTCCCTCACACACACACTCATGTTCACTTTACGGTACACACAAAACTAGGATTGGTATGACACTGACTTTCAGTACATCCAATTTCCCTAAATGTTAAGTTATTCGTCAACATGTATTGTTGACCAACCAGGACCCAGAGTTTTTCCTGACTAACCAGGACCCAGAGTTTTTCCTGACCAACCAGGACCCATAGTTTTTCCCTTTTCCTGACCAAACAGGACCCAGAGTTTTCCCTTTTCCTGACCAACCAGGACGCAGAGTTTTTCCTTTTTTCTGACAAACCAGGACCCAGAGTTTTCCCTTTTCCTGACCAACCAGATCCAGAGTTTTTCCCTTTTCCTGACCAACTAGGACCCATAGTTTTTCATTTTTTCTGACCAACCAGGACCCAGACCTTTTCATTTTTTCTGACCAACTAGGCCCAGAATCTTTTTTGGTTTGGAGGACCTTAACTCTCTCTCCACATGGGCCTGAATGGGCCTGAGGCACTGCAGTGAATTACACTCTAAAACTCTCTCTAAATAATGAATCTGAAATGGCACCCTATTCCCGATACAGTGCACTATATCAGAAATAGGTTTCTATTACAGAGGTATCTCTACTGGACAGAGCCAGTGGCACTGCATTGAATCTCAGTCAAACTGTGTTTAAATGTTGCATGTGTTATGTTCTTCTGTACTGTAGAGGTTGCAGTTTGTGATGTGATGCGATGTGGAGGCTTTCACTCAGTACCAGGTTTCACTCAGTACCAGCTATTATCATACACCCCTCTGCAGTGTGCACAGCTGTCATCAAGGCAAAAGGTGGCTACTTTGAGGAATCTCAAATATAAAATATATTTTGATTTAACACTGTTTTGGTTACTATGATACCATATGTGTTATTTTATAGTTTTGATGTCTTCACTATTATTAGAAAATAGCAAATATAAAGAAAAACCCTGAAATTAGGTTTGTCCAAACTTTTGACTGGTACTGTATGTGCACCCCCCCCCCCCTCCCCCCAGCACACACACATACAGACCATCATTTCAAGTAGTATTTCTTATTTTCAGTAGCTGTAGAGAGGACCAGCTGTCAGCAGGCTACCAGTCAGTAGTGTTGTTTCCTGGGAAAAACCCTAACCCACCACCCATAATAAAATATGCCTTAAAAATGTCGCTGTCTCCCCAAAGAGCAACAGGAGAGGCAAAAAATATATTCACAATAGCTGTTCAAATGACTTTGGTTTGAACCTCTCGGCTTTATGGGCTCTTTCTTCTTTCTTTCTCTTTGCTTTTTCTGTTAATGCTGTTAGTTCTACCTCTTTCAGCTCTCTCTCTCTCTCTGTCTCTCTCTCGTCTTTATTTATTTGCAGCCCTTTTGTGTTCATGCTCTCATCACTCTCTCCCCTCCATCGACTCACTCTCTCTCTCCATCCATCTCTCCTCACCTAATAAGTGAGTGAATGCTGCCGCAGCAGAAAACCGTGTCTCTCTCCCGCAGACTTAATGTGATGGCGGAGCTGATTTAAATTTTCACCTCGTTTTAGGAGTTATCACATTGCCATCATTAAGTCTCACTCTTTCTCTCTTTCAGCGGCTCACTCGCGCGTTCCTTATCCTTTCCATTTTGACACCTTTCCGATGTGACTGTGTCTCAGGATTTTTTAAAAGCTTTTCCATTTGGAGAGCAACGGTTAATTGGTATCTGGTTGTGTCAAGGGAAAAGTTAGGATAATGTTAAGCCCTGTGGGTTATGTAACGTTAGATCAACGTTTGTCCACTTACGCACGCTAATCTGTTAGTTAATGGACACCTGGTTATCTGTAATGTTGAACCAATGTTGAATCAACATTGAAACAACATTTGTCCCACCAGAGTTCATCAGTGCTTATCCCCGAGCTGTGTTTTCACAGACAGTGTTTGACATTAGGGACTCTCACCTAGAAGTTAACTGACAGAGAGAGAGGTCAGGGGGTGGGGGAGGGGAGGAGAGAAAGGAGGGGGGAGGAGGGGGTTAAGCCCCTTACAGAAAAGGAAAGTTAATATCCCAGCTCACCTCCAGTATTAACTAGGGTTAAACCACGATGGTCTTCTGCTTTAATGATCAACAGCCCCATAGAGAAGGTACAAGTCACCCTTATCCACTGGTCCAGCGTCAGATATTCAGACTTCGTCTTTATGGTTAAGGTATGGGTCGTGGGGTAATCTGATCCTAAATCTGTGTTTAAGGACAACTTCAAGCTTGAACACAGGCTACAATACCATTGTTACTTAAGAACACTTTAAGGCTGGTTTGGATTCATTTGAGGGCAAATGAAGTCATATTTAGCTGCCAGTAGTCAGAAGCCATTTCAGTTCCTCTGGTGCCCCAGCCCCCCGACTGTGCCATCCGACCATGCCACCCAGCCACCCGACAGTGCCACCCAGCCACCCGACCGTGCCACCCGACCGTGCCACCCAGTCACCCAACCGTGCCACCTGACCGTGCCACCCAGCCACCCGCCGGGCCACCCAGCCACTCGACCGTGCCACCCAGCCACCCGACCGTGCCACCCAGCCACCCGACCGTGCCACCCAGCCACCCGACCGTGCCACCCAGCCACTCGACCATGCCACTGCAGGCTTTCACAAGCTGGGAGTTGCCACATTTCTGGTTCTATATACCAGGGTCCTAAAAGCCTTAAAGTGAAGCCACACACACACACACACGTACACACACACACGCACGCACGCACACACCTCCCATCTATGAACCATGCGAGGGTGTGGTTCTGTCGTGAGGTCAGCAGGTCATGTGGAGACCACTGGTATAGAGGTTATGGTGCAGGTTAGGGCCTCGGTGTCAACAGTGGCAGAGTCGTGGTGAAAGTTATGAGCCTGGCAACATGCACCACAAAAACCATAGGCCCACTCTGTGATATTTAGTCTACTGGCTGCAGACTGACATCATAATGTATTTCAAATTGCGTTTTGGGTCTTTAAAGTGTTTACTGTAAAAATCCCTTGTCCTTTAGAACAGGAAGTTGAGGTTTGCTGACGGAAAAAAAACAGTTTTTTTATACGGACGGACGTCTGCCGTCTTAAAATCTAAATAAGTTGTCCACATGGGAGCATTTAACACCACAACAACACTTTAGTCTAATTAACATGGCGTAAGATATGACTGGAACTACAGCTGCTGCCTGACACATGGTGTGTGTGTGTGTGTGTGTGTGTGTGTGTGTGTGTGTGTGTGTGTGTGTGTGTGTGTGTGTGTGTGTGTGTGCGGTTGTGTGGTGTGCACGTGCATGTGTGTCTGTGTGTGCATATGCGTGCGTGTTTGTGTTGAATGTGTCTGTAACACGTGTGTATTGTATGGCATGTGACTGGGTGTCAGTTGGGAGCTTTCTGTCAGAGTAGCTATGATGCTCAATGAACGCACACCCTTCACTGCTTCAGTTACACCAATGGAGGGAGAACATTTAGTTAGACACATGCTGAAAGTGCATTGTTAGTCATGGGCTTGTAAGTAAGCATTTCACAGTCTTCGGCACACGTGACAAATACAGTTGAAGTCGGACGTTTACATACACTTAGGTTGGAGTCATGAAACTCGTTTTTCAACCACTCCACAAATTTGTGGTGAACACACTATAGTTTTGGCCAGTCGGTTAGGACATTTACTTTGTGTATGACAGATGACATTTTTCCAACAATTGTTTACAAACAGATTATTTCATTTATAATTCACTGTATCACAATTCCATTGGGTCGGAAGTTTACATACACTAAGTTGACTGTGCCTTTAAACAGCTTGGAGAATTCCAGACAAGGATGTCATGGCTTTAGAAGCTTCTGATAGGCTAATTTACATAATTTGAGTCAATTGGAGGTGTACCTGTGGATGTATTTCAAGGCCTACCTTCAGTTGCAGTGCCTCTTTGCTTGACATCATGGGAAAATCAAAATAAATCAGCCAAGACCTCAGAAAATAAATTGCAGACCTCCACAAGTCTGGTTCATCCTTGGGAGCAATTTCCAAAATTATGAAGGTACCACTTTCATCTGTACAAACAATAGTACGCAAGTATAAACACCATGGGACCACACAGCCGTCATACTGCTCAGGAAGGAGACGCGTTCTGTCTCCTAGAAATGGACGTACTTTGGTGTGAAAAGTGCAAATCAATCCCAGAACAACAGGAAAGGACCTTGTGAATATGCTGGAGAAAACAGGTACAAAAGTATCAATATCCACAGTAAAACGAGTCCTATATCGACATAACCCGAAAGTCCGCTCAGCAAGGAAGAAACCACTGCTGCAAAACCTCCATTAAAAAAGACAGACTACGGTTTGCAACTGCACATGTGGACAAAGATTGTACTTTTTGGAGAAATTTCCTCTGGTCTGATGAAACAAAAATAGAACTGTTTGGCCATATTGACATTCTTTATGTTTGGAGGAAAAAGGGGGAGGCTTGCAAGCCAAAGAACACCATCCTAACCGTGAAGCACATGGTTGGCAGCATCATGTTGTGGGGATGCCTTGCTGCATGAGACTGGTGTACTTCACAAAATAGATGGCATTATATGGATGGAAAATTATGTGGATATATTGAAGCAACATCTCAAGACATCAGTCAGGAAGTCTTCCAAATGGACAATGACCCCAAGCATACTTCCAAAGTTTTGGTAAAATGGCTTAAGGTCAACAAAGTCAAGATATTGGATTGGCCATCACAAAGCCCTAACCTCAATCCTGTAGAATTTTTGTGGGCAGAACTGAAAAAGAAGCTGTGCGAGCCAGGGGGCCTACAAACCTGACTCAGTTACGCCGGCTCTGTCAGGAGGAATGGGCCAAAATTCACCCAATTTATTGTGGGAAGCTTGTGGAAGGCTACCAGAAACGTTTGACCCAAGTTAAACAATTTAAAGGCAATGCTACTAAATACTAATTGACTGTATGTAAACTTCTAACCCACTGGGAATGTGATGAAAGAAATAAAAGCTGAAATAAATCACTCTCTACTATTATTCTGACATTTCACATTCTTAAAATGAAGTGGTGATCCTAACTGACCTAAGACTGACCTAACTGACCTTTTTACCAGGAGTAATACATTTTGATTTGAATTTGATTCAATTTATTTGGTCAAACACTGCCTGAGAATATTATTTGATACGAAACACACCATGGACAACTACAAAACATCCGAAAGGGAACCCTGTTTTATGGTGTACAAGGGCTCTGGTCAAAAGTAGTGCACTAGGGAATAGATTGGCATTTCAGCCATGCCCTCTGTCTTTACATGACTTATATGAAATGTCTTTCATGCTTTTCTAAAAACAGTCATCCATTGTCTCCTATGACAATCTCAACATCCGTTAGAAATGAATATATGAAAAGTGTTTGCCAGGATAAATATAGCTTTGCCTTTCGTGTTGACTGCACATTATGTCCCAGTAGGTTTGTCGTCTAAGCCGTGACATTTTCCCACAATATTGCAGTGTTAAATCAAGACTTAGGGACTTAGGGTCCTATAACTCAAGATAACACTGGATGTGTACACACACACACACACACACACACACACACACACACACACACACACACACACACACACACACACACACACACGTAAGTGTGTCTAGAAACGTTAGAATCATAACCCTTGTCTTACTCTGTGAGTCCGTCTCTCCATCTCATATCCCTTGATTCCTTGTCTCTGTCTATCTGTCTCAGTACATTCGGCTTGTTTTGAGTCTGAGTCTCTGTGAGTCTCTGTCGGTTTGTATTCCTCCCTCTGTCACTCTCTCTCTTTTTCTCTCTCTCTCTCCCACTTTCTTCTGTTTCATTCTGTTTTTCCTGTCTGTCAGACTTTCTTTCTCCATCCCTCTATTTTTTATTTCTCTCTTTTTCACTCTCTCTCTCTGTTTATCTTTATTTGTGGGTCAGCTTCGGTCTTCATTGGTCTTCAAATGCTTTCTCTCCCTTTCCTTCTCTCTCTCTCTCTCTCGTCAGAGTGCATGCTGGGAGTGAGTCGGGAAGCAGGAGCGATTGTGGGAGCAACTTAATTTCTCCCTATTGGGTTTTGGTGTGTATATATATATTGATTAGTTGAGTTGTTTTAAGGTTATGAAGTCTCACTATGACTAACCTGGGATGGTATAGGGATGGTGGGATATTTAAGGTTGTTTCTCTCTCCTGCAATCAGCGGGAGCAGCTGGTTGTAATGGCTACTCGTGGAGGTTTAGAGTTTGAAAAACTTAGTTGGTGGCATGGAGTGAAGATTCCCGCTGCGACAGGTGAAAGAATGTAGTTTAGCAATGGGAGCTATAATTGGGTATGATAGCATAAAATCAGCCTCAAGGATGAGTAGCGCTGTAGTAATATTCTTAGATTCTATTGAAAAGCACAGACGTTGGTATTTCCTCTTATGAATCCGGCGAAGAAAGTTATACTTTTCTAACGTGCCCCGTTTGTTAGAGAAGAAGTGTTGGCGAGAGAGTTGTCTCATCATGGACAACTTGTTTCTACAATAAAAAAGGGTTATTTTTGGATGCAAATTGCCTTTGCTGAAACATGTGCGCACGATTTTAAAGAAGGACACTGACCAACTGAATTTAGCGTTCAGTTTCAAGATCGATGGGTTTGATTATGTGTTCTACGCTTCTACTGAATCAAAGAAATGCTTTGGGTGTGGAAGAGAGGGGCATTTGGTGCAAAATTGTCCAGAGAACGAGCTCAGAGCCCGGTAGCAGCTCTCGCGCTGGTGCAGAAAAAGTACCACTGAGAAGGGATGAACAGGCTACGGGTTCAGGAGAAGGGAGAAGGTGGGCATATTTGGTTGGAGAAAGAGGAAAGGAGAGCAATGTGACTATGGGGGAAGTTGTGGCAGAGCAGGGAAAAGAGGGCGGGGAGGGTAGTAGATGTGACTGCGATTGAGGTCGCTGAGAGGGTGCTGGAGAATGAAAGGGGATTTCAAGAGGAGAGTGAAACAATGGAAAATGAAGCAGCTGTTTTCAAAGTACCGAGGATTAAGAGGAATAATTTAAGGGTTGGTGAATGTTCTATTTCTAAGAGGAAGGTAGAGATTGATAAATCAGGTGAGGATTTACAGGTTGTAGAGATTGAGTTTTCTACTGGGGATGATCGTGAGGATTAACAGGTTATAGAGATGGAGGAGTTTTCTACTGGGGATGATAGTAAGGAATAACAGGTTGTAGAGATGGAGGAGTTTTCTACTGGGGACGATAGTGAGGATAAACAGGTTATAGAGATGGAGTTTTCTCTGGGGATGATTGTCACACCCTGACAATAGTTTGCTTTGTATGTTTATATGTTTTGTTTGGTCAGGGTGTGATCTGAGTGGGCATTCTATGTTGTGTGTCTGGTTTGACTGTTTCTGTGTTTGGCCTGATATGGTTCTCAATCAGAGGCAGGTGTTAGTCATTGTCTCTGATTGGGAACCATATTTAGGTAGCCTGTTGGTTTTGTGGGTGATTGTCCTTTGGTCTGTCGTGTGTTAGTTTGCACCAGTATTTGGCTGTTTCGGTTTTCGTGTATTGTTTATTGTTTTTTCTTATTGATTCGTGTTTACTTCACTTTTATTAAACATGCATCGCAACAAACACGCCGCATTTTGCTCCGACTCTATTTCGCTTACAGAAAACCGTGACAATGATAGTGAGGATTAACAGGTTGTAGAGATGGAGGAGTTTTCTACTGGGGATGGTAGTGAGGATTAACAGGTTATAGAGATGGAGGAGTTTTCTACTGGGGACGATAGTGAGGATTAACAGGTTATAGAGATGGAGGAGTTTTCTACTGGGGACGATAGTGAGGATTAACAGGTTGTAGAGGTGGAGGAGTTTTCTACTGGGGATGATAGTGAGGATTAACAGGTTATAGAGATGGAGGAGTTTTCTACTGGGGATGATAGTGAGGATAAACAGGTTGTAGAGATGGCGTTTTCTACTGGGGATGATAGTGAGGATTAACAGGTTATAGAGATGGAGGAGTTTTCTACTGGGGACGATAGTGAGGATTAACAGGTTGTAGAGGTGGAGGAGTTTTCTACTGGGGATGATAGTGAGGATTAACAGGTTATAGAGATGGAGGAGTTTTCTACTGGGGATGATAGTGAGGATAAACAGGTTGTAGAGATGGCGTTTTCTACTGGGGATGATAGTGAGGATTAACAGGTTATAGAGATGGAGGAGTTTTCTACTGGGGATGATAGTGAGGATTAACAGGTTGTAGAGATGGAGGAGTTTTCTACTGGGGATGATAGTGAGGATAAACAGGTTGTAGAAATTGAGTTTTCTACTGGGGATGATAGTGAGGATAAACAGGTTATAGAGATGGCATTTTCTACTGGGGATGATAGTGAGGATTAACAGGTTGTAGAGATGGCGTTTTCTACTGGGGATGATAGTGAGTATTAACAGGTTGTAGATATGGCGTTTTCTACTGGGGATGATAGTGAGGATTAACAGGTTATAGAGATGGAGGAGTTTTCTACTGGGGATGATAGTGAGGATAAACAGGTTGTAGAGATGGCGTTTTCTACTGGGGATGATAGTAAGGATTAACAGGTTGTAGCGATGGAGGAGTTTTCTACTGGGGATGATAGTGAGGATTAACAGGTTGTAGCGATGGAGGAGTTTTCTACTGGGGATGATAGTGAGGATAAACAGGTTGTAGAGATGGCGTTTTCTACTGGGGATGATAGTGAGGATAAACAGGTTGTAGAGATGGCGTTTTCTACTGGGGATGATAGTGAGGATTAACAGGTTGTAGAAATTGAGTTTTCTACTGGGGATGATAGTGAGGATAAACAGGTTGTAGAGATGGCGTTTTCTACTGGGGATGATAGTGAGGATTAACAGGTTATAGAGATGGAGGAGTTTTCTACTGGGGATGATAGTGAGGATAAACAGGTTGTAGAGATGGCGTTTTCTACTGGGGATGATAGTGAGGATTAACAGGTTATAGAGATGGAGGAGTTTTCTACTGGGGATGATAGTGAGGATAAACAGGTTGTAGAGATGGCGTTTTCTACTGGGGATGATAGTAAGGATTAACAGGTTGTAGCGATGGAGGAGTTTTCTACTGGGGATGATAGTGAGGATTAACAGGTTGTAGCGATGGAGGAGTTTTCTACTGGGGATGATAGTGAGGATAAACAGGTTGTAGAGATGGCGTTTTCTACTGGGGATGATAGTGAGGATAAACAGGTTGTAGAGATGGCGTTTTCTACTGGGGATGATAGTGAGGATTAACAGGTTGTAGAAATTGAGTTTTCTACTGGGGATGATAGTGAGGATAAACAGGTTGTAGAGATGGCGTTTTCTACTGGGGATGATAGTGAGGATTAACAGGTTATAGAGATGGAGGAGTTTTCTACTGGGGATGATAGTGAGGATAAACAGGTTGTAGAGATGGCGTTTTCTACTGGGGATGATAGTGAGGATTAACAGGTTGTAGCGATGGAGGAGTTTTCTACTGGGGATGATAGTGAGGATTAACAGGTTGTAGCGATGGAGGAGTTTTCTACTGGGGATGATAGTGAGGATAAACAGGTTGTAGAGATGGCGTTTTCTACTGGGGATGATAGTGAGGATTAACAGGTTATAGAGATGGAGGAATTTTCTACTGGGGATGATAGTGAGGATTAACAGGTTGTAGAGATGGCGTTTTCTACTGGGGATGATAGTGAGGATTAACAGGTTATAGAGATGGAGGAGTTTTCTACTGTGGATGATAGTGAGGATAAACAGGTTGTAGAGATGGAGTTGTCTACTGTGGATGATAGTGAGGATAAACACATTGTTGAGATGGAGGAGTTTTCTACTGGGGATGATAGTGAGGATAAACACATTGTTGAGATGGAGGAGTTTTCTTCTGGGGATGATAGTGAGGATTAACAGGTTGTAGAGATGGAGTTGTCTGCTGGGGATGATAGTGAGGATTAACAGGTTGTAGAGATGGAATTGTCTACTGGGGATGATAGTGAGGATAAACACATTGTTGAGATGGAGGAGTTTTCTTCTGGGGATGATAGTGAAGATTAACAGGTTATAGAGATGGAGTTTTCTACTGGGGATGATAGTGAGGATAAACACATTGTTGAGATGGAGGAGTTTTCTTCTGGGGATGATAGTGAGGATTAACAGATTGTAGAGATGGAGTTTTCTACTGGGGATGATAGTGAGGATTAACAGGTTGAAGAGATGGAGTTTTCTACTAGTGATGATATTGAGGATAAACACATTGTTGAGATGGAGGAGTTTTCTTCTGGGGATGATAGTGAGGATTAACAGGTTGTAGAGATGGAGTTTTCTACTGGGGATGATAGTGAGGATAAACACATTGTTGAGATGGAGGAGTTTTCTTCTGTGGATGATAGTGAGGATTAACAGGTTATAGAGATGGAGTTTTCTACTGGGGATGATAGTGCGGATAAACACATTGTTGAGATGGAGGAGTTTTCTACTGTGGATGATAGTGAGGATTAACAGGTTATAGAGATGGATGAGTTTTCTACTGGGGATGATAGTGAGGATAAACAGGTTGTAGAGATGGAGGAGTTTTCTACTGGGGATGATAGTGAGGATTAACAGGTTATAGAGATGGAGTTTTCTACTGGGGATGATAGTGAGGATAAACACATTGTTGAGATGGAGGAGTTTTCTTCTGGGGATGATAGTGAGGATTAACAGGTTGTAGAGATGGCGTTTTCTACTGGGGATGATAGTGAGGATTAACAGGTTATAGAGATGGAGGAGTTTTCTACTGGGGATGATAGTGAGGATAAACAGGTTGTAGAGATGGCATTTTCTACTGGGGATGATAGTGAGGATTAACAGGTTATAGAGATGGAGGAGTTTTCTACTGGTGATGATAGTGAGGATAAACAGGTTGTAGAGATGGCGTTTTCTACTGGGGCTGATAGTGAGGATGAACAGGTTATAGAGATGGAGGAGTTTTCTACTGGGGATGATAGTGAGGATAAACAGGTTGTAGAGATGGAGGAGTTTTCTACTGGGGATGATATTGAGGATTAACAGGTTATAGAGATGGAGGAGATTTCTACTGGGGATGATAGTGAGGATAAACAGGTTGTAGAGATGGAGTTTTCTACTGGGGATGATAGTGAGGATAAACACATTGTTGAGATGGAGGAGTTTTCTTCTGGGGATGATAGTGAGGATTAACAGGTTGTAGAGATGGAGTTGTCTACTGGGGATGATAGTGAGGATTAACAGGTTGTAGAGATGGAGTTGTCTACTGGGGATGATAGTGAGGATAAACACATTGTTGAGATGTAGGAGTTTTCTTCTGGGGATGATAGTGAGGATTAACAGGTTATAGAGATGGAGTTTTCTACTGGGGATGATAGTGAGGATAAACACATTGTTGAGATGGAGGAGTTTTCTTCTGGGGATGATAGTGAGGATTAACAGATTGTAGAGATGGAGTTTTCTACTGGGGATGATAGTGAGGATTAACAGGTTGAAGAGATGGAGTTTTCTACTAGTGATGATATTGAGGATAAACACATTGTTGAGATGGAGGAGTTTTCTTCTGGGGATGATAGTGAGGATTAACAGGTTGTAGAGATGGAGTTTTCTACTGGGGATGATAGTGAGGATAAACACATTGTTGAGATGGAGGAGTTTTCTACTGTGGATGATAGTGAGGATTAACAGGTTATAGAGATGGATGAGTTTTCTACTGGGGATGATAGTGAGGATAAACAGGTTGTAGAGATGGAGGAGTTTTCTACTGGGGATGATAGTGAGGATTAACAGGTTATAGAGATGGAGTTTTCTACTGGGGATGATAGTGAGGATAAACACATTGTTGAGATGGAGGAGTTTTCTTCTGGGGATGATAGTGAGGATTAACAGGTTGTAGAGATGGCGTTTTCTACTGGGGATGATAGTGAGGATTAACAGGTTATAGAGATGGAGGAGTTTTCTACTGGGGATGATAGTGAGGATAAACAGGTTGTAGAGATGGCATTTTCTACTGGGGATGATAGTGAGGATTAACAGGTTATAGAGATGGAGGAGTTTTCTACTGGTGATGATAGTGAGGATAAACAGGTTGTAGAGATGGCGTTTTCTACTGGGGCTGATAGTGAGGATGAACAGGTTATAGAGATGGAGGAGTTTTCTAATGGGGATGATAGTGAGGATAAACAGGTTGTAGAGATGGAGGAGTTTTCTACTGGGGATGATATTGAGGATTAACAGGTTATAGAGATGGAGGAGATTTCTACTGGGGATGATAGTGAGGATAAACAGGTTGTAGAGATGGAGTTTTCTACTGGGGATGATAGTGAGGATAAACACATTGTTGAGATGGAGGAGTTTTCTTCTGGGGATGATAGTGAGGATTAACAGGTTGTAGAGATGGAGTTGTCTACTGGGGATGATAGTGAGGATTAACAGGTTGTAGAGATGGAGTTGTCTACTGGGGATGATAGTGAGGATAAACACATTGTTGAGATGTAGGAGTTTTCTTCTGGGGATGATAGTGAGGATTAACAGGTTATAGAGATGGAGTTTTCTACTGGGGATGATAGTGAGGATTAACAGATTGTAGAGATGGAGTTTTCTACTGGGGATGATAGTGAGGATTAATAGGTTGTAGAGATGGAGGAGTTTTCTACTGGGGATGATGGTGAGGATTAACAGGATGTATAGATGGAGGAGTTTACTTCTGGGGATGATAGTGAGGATTAACAGGTTGTAGAGATGGAGTTTTCTACTGGGGATGATAGTGAGGATAAACACATTGTTGAGATGTAGGAGTTTTCTTCTGGGGATGATAGTGAGGATTAACAGGTTGTAGAGATGGAGTTTTCTACTGGGGATGATAGTGAGGATTAACAGATTGTAGAGATGGAGTTTTCTTCTGGGGATGATAGTGAGGATTAACAGGTTATAGAGATGGAGGAGTTTTCTACTGGTGATGATAGTGAGGATAAACAGGTTGTAGAGATGGCGTTTTCTACTGGGGATGATAGTGAGGATGAACAGGTTATAGAGATGGAGGAGTTTTCTACTGGGGATGATAGTGAGGATAAACAGGTTGTAGAGATGGAGGAGTTTTCTACTGGGGATGATATTGAGGATTAACAGGTTATAGAGATGGAGGAGATTTCTACTGGGGATGATAGTGAGGATAAACAGGTTGTAGAGATGACGTTTTCTACTGGGGATGATAGTGAGGATAAACACATTGTTGAGATGGAGGAGTTTTCTTCTGGGGATGATAGTGAGGATTAACAGATTGTAGAGATGGAGTTTTCTACTGGGGATGATAGTGAGGATTAACAGGTTGTAGAGATGGAGTTTTCTACTGGGGATGATAGTGAGGATTAATAGGTTGTAGAGATGGAGGAGTTTTCTACTGGGGATGATGGTGAGGATTAACAGGATGTAGAGATGGAGGAGTTTACTTCTGGGGATGATAGTGAGGATTAACAGGTTGTAGAGATGGAGTTTTCTACTGGGGATGATAGTGAGGATAAACACATTGTTGAGATGTAGGAGTTTTCTTCTGGGGATGATAGTGAGGATTAACAGGTTATAGAGATGGAGTTTTCTACTGGGGATGATAGTGAGGATAAACACATTGTTGAGATGGAGGAGTTTTCTTCTGGGGATGATAGTGAGGATTAACAGATTGTAGAGATGGAGTTTTCTACTGGGGATGATAGTGAGGATTAACAGGTTGTAGAGATGGAGTTTTCTACTGGGGATGATAGTGAGGATTAATAGGTTGTAGAGATGGAGGAGTTTTCTACTGGGGATGATGGTGAGGATTAACAGGATGTAGAGATGGAGGAGTTTACTTCTGGGGATGATAGTGAGGATTAACAGGTTGTAGAGATGGAGTTTTCTACTGGGGATGATAGTGAGGATAAACACATTGTTGAGATGTAGGAGTTTTCTTCTGGGGATGATAGTGAGGATTAACAGGTTGTAGAGATGGAGTTTTCTACTGGGGATGATAGTGAGGATTAACAGATTGTAGAGATGGAGTTTTCTTCTGGGGATGATAGTGAGGATTAACAGGTTATAGAGATGGAGGAGTTTTCTACTGGTGATGATAGTGAGGATAAACAGGTTGTAGAGATGGCGTTTTCTACTGGGGATGATAGTGAGGATGAACAGGTTATAGAGATGGAGGAGTTTTCTACTGGGGATGATAGTGAGGATAAACAGGTTGTAGAGATGGAGGAGTTTTCTACTGGGGATGATATTGAGGATTAACAGGTTATAGAGATGGAGGAGATTTCTACTGGGGATGATAGTGAGGATAAACAGGTTGTAGAGATGACGTTTTCTACTGGGGATGATAGTGAGGATAAACACATTGTTGAGATGGAGGAGTTTTCTTCTGGGGATGATAGTGAGGATTAACAGATTGTAGAGATGGAGTTTTCTACTGGGGATGATAGTGAGGATTAACAGGTTGTAGAGATGGAGTTTTCTACTGGGGATGATAGTGAGGATTAATAGGTTGTAGAGATGGAGGAGTTTTCTACTGGGGATGATGGTGAGGATTAACAGGATGTAGAGATGGAGGAGTTTACTTCTGGGGATGATAGTGAGGATTAACAGGTTGTAGAGATGGAGTTTTCTACTGGGGATGATAGTGAGGATAAACACATTGTTGAGATGTAGGAGTTTTCTTCTGGGGATGATAGTGAGGATTAACAGGTTATAGAGATGGAGTTTTCTACTGGGGATGATAGTGAGGATAAACACATTGTTGAGATGGAGGAGTTTTCTTCTGGGGATGATAGTGAGGATTAACAGATTGTAGAGATGGAGTTTTCTACTGGGGATGATAGTGAGGATTAACAGGTTGTAGAGATGGAGTTTTCTACTGGGGATGATAGTGAGGATTAATAGGTTGTAGAGATGGAGGAGTTTTCTACTGGGGATGATGGTGAGGATTAACAGGATGTAGAGATGGAGGAGTTTACTTCTGGGGATGATAGTGAGGATTAACAGGTTGTAGAGATGGAGTTTTCTACTGGGGATGATAGTGAGGATAAACACATTGTTGAGATGTAGGAGTTTTCTTCTGGGGATGATAGTGAGGATTAACAGGTTGTAGAGATGGAGTTTTCTACTGGGGATGATAGTGAGGATTAACAGATTGTAGAGATGGAGTTTTTTTCTGGGGATGATAGTGAGGATTAACAGGTTGTAGAGATGACGTTTTCTACTGGGGATGATAGTGAGGATTAACAGGTTATAGAGATGGAGGAGTTTTCTACTGGGGATGATAGTGAGGATTAACAGGTTGTAGAGATGGCGTTTTCTACTGGGGATGATAGTGAGGATTAACAGGTTATAGAGATGGAGGAGTTTTCTACTGGGGATGATAGTGAGGATAAACACATTGTTGAGATGGAGGAGTTTTCTTCTGGGGATGATAGTGAGGATTAACAGGTTGTAGAGATGGAGTTGTCTGCTGGGGATGATAGTGAGGATTAACAGGTTGTAGAGATGGAATTGTCTACTGGGGATGATAGTGAGGATAAACACATTGTTGAGATGGAGGAGTTTTCTTCTGGGGATGATAGTGAAGATTAACAGGTTATAGAGATGGAGTTTTCTACTGGGGATGATAGTGAAGATTAACAGGTTATAGAGATGGAGTTTTCTACTGGGGATGATAGTGAGGATAAACACATTGTTGAGATGGAGGAGTTTTCTTCTGGGGATGATAGTGAGGATTAACAGATTGTAGAGATGGAGTTTTCTACTGGGGATGATAGTGAGGATTAACAGGTTGTAGAGATGGAGTTTTCTACTGGGGATGATAGTGAGGATAAACACATTGTTGAGATGTAGGAGTTTTCTTCTGGGGATGATAGTGAGGATTAACAGGTTATAGAGATGGAGTTTTCTACTGGGGATGATAGTGAGGATTAACAGGTTATAGAGATGGAGGAGTTTTCTACTGGGGATGATAGTGAGGATTAACAGGATGTAGAGATGGAGGAGTTTACTTCTGGGGATGATAGTGAGGATTAACAGGTTGTAGAGATGGAGTTTTCTACTGGGGATGATAGTGAGGATAAACACATTGTTGAGATGTAGGAGTTTTCTTCTGGGGATGATAGTGAGGATTAACAGGTTGTAGAGATGGAGTTTTCTACTGGGGATGATAGTGAGGATTAACAGGTTGTAGAGATGGCGTTGTCTACTGGGGATGATAGTGAGGATTAACAGGTTGTAGAGATGGCGTTGTCTACTGGGGATGATAGTGAGGATTAACAGGTTGTAGAGATGGCGTTTTCTACTGGGGATGAAAGTGAGGATTAACAGGTTATAGAGATGGAGGAGTTTTCTACTGGGGATGATAGTGAGGATTAACAACTTGTAGAGATGGCGTTTTCTACTGGGGATGATAGTGAGGATTAACAGGTTATAGAGATGGAGGAGTTTTCTACTGGGGATGATAGTGAGGATTAACAGGTTATAGAGATGGAGGAGTTTTCTACCTGGGATGATAGTGAGGATAAACAGGTTGTAGAGATGGCGTTTTCTACTGGGGATGATAGTGAGGATTAACAGGTTATAGAGATGGAGGAGTTTTCTACTGGTGATGATAGTGAGGATAAACAGGTTGTAGAGATGGCGTTTTCTACTGGGGATGATAGTGAGGATGAACAGGTTATAGAGATGGAGGAGTTTTCTACTGGGGATGATAGTGAGGATAAACAGGTTGTAGAGATGGAGGAGTTTTCTACTGGGGATGATATTGAGGATTAACAGGTTATAGAGATGGAGGAGATTTCTACTGGGGATGATAGTGAGGATAAACAGGTTGTAGAGATGGAGTTTTCTACTGGGGATGATAGTGAGGATAAACACATTGTTGAGATGGAGGAGTTTTCTTCTGGGGATGATAGTGAGGATTAACAGGTTGTAGAGATGGAGTTGTCTACTGGGGATGATAGTGAGGATTAACAGGTTGTAGAGATGGAGTTGTCTACTGGGGATGATAGTGAGGATAAACACATTGTTGAGATGTAGGAGTTTTCTTCTGGGGATGATAGTGAGGATTAACAGGTTATAGAGATGGAGTTTTCTACTGGGGATGATAGTGAGGATAAACAGGTTATAGAGATGGAGGAGTTTTCTACTGGGGATGATAGTGAGGATTAACAGATTGTAGAGATGGAGTTTTCTACTGGGGATGATAGTGAGGATTAACAGGTTGTAGAGATGGAGTTTTCTACTGGGGATGATAGTGAGGATTAATAGGTTGTAGAGATGGAGGAGTTTTCTACTGGGGATGATGGTGAGGATTAACAGGATGTAGAGATGGAGGAGTTTACTTCTGGGGATGATAGTGAGGATTAACAGGTTGTAGAGATGGAGTTTTCTACTGGGGATGATAGTGAGGATAAACACATTGTTGAGATGTAGGAGTTTTCTTCTGGGGATGATAGTGAGGATTAACAGGTTGTAGAGATGGAGTTTTCTACTGGGGATGATAGTGAGGATTAACAGATTGTAGAGATGGAGTTTTCTTCTGGGGATGATAGTGAGGATTAACAGGTTGTAGAGATGACGTTTTCTACTGGGGATGATAGTGAGGATTAACAGGTTATAGAGATGGAGGAGTTTTCTACTGGGGATGATAGTGAGGATTAACAGGTTGTAGAGATGGCGTTTTCTACTGGGGATGATAGTGAGGATTAACAGGTTATAGAGATGGAGGAGTTTTCTACTGGGGATGATAGTGAGGATAAACACATTGTTGAGATGGAGGAGTTTTCTTCTGGGGATGATAGTGAGGATTAACAGGTTGTAGAGATGGAGTTGTCTACTGGGGATGATAGTGAGGATAAACACATTGTTGAGATGGAGGAGTTTTCTTCTGGGGATGATAGTGAGGATTAACAGGTTATAGAGATGGAGTTTTCTACTGGGGATGATAGTGAGGATAAACACATTGTTGAGATGGAGGAGTTTTCTTCTGGGGATGATAGTAAGGATTAACAGGTTGTAGAGATGGAGTTGTCTGCTGGGGATGATAGTGAGGATTAACAGGTTGTAGAGATGGAATTGTCTACTGGGGATGATAGTGAGGATAAACACATTGTTGAGATGGAGGAGTTTTCTTCTGGGGATGATAGTGAAGATTAACAGGTTATAGAGATGGAGTTTTCTCCTGGGGATGATAGTGAAGATTAACAGGTTATAGAGATGGAGTTTTCTACTTTGGATGATAGTGAGGATAAACACATTGTTGAGATGGAGGAGTTTTCTTCTGGGGATGATAGTGAGGATTAACAGATTGTAGAGATGGAGTTTTCTACTGGGGATGATAGTGAGGATTAACAGGTTGTAGAGATGGAGTTTTCTACTGGGGATGATAGTGAGGATAAACACATTGTTGGGATGTAGGAGTTTTCTTCTGGGGATGATAGTGAGGATTAACAGGTTATAGAGATGGAGTTTTCTACTGGGGATGATAGTGAGGATAAACACATTGTTGAGATGGAGGAGTTTTCTTCTGGGGATGATAGTGAGGATTAACAGATTGTAGAGATGGAGTTTTCTACTGGGGATGATAGTGAGGATTAACAGGTTGTAGAGATGGAGTTTTCTACTGGGGATGATAGAGAGGATTAATAGGTTGTAGAGATGGAGTTTTCTTCTGGGGATGATAGTGAGGATTAACAGATTGTAGAGATGGAGTTTTCTACTGGGGATGATAGTGAGGATTAACAGGTTGTAGAGATGGAGTTTTCTACTGGGGATGATAGTGAGGATTAATAGGTTGTAGAGATGGAGGAGTTTTCTACTGGGGATGATGGTGAGGATTAACAGGATGTAGAGATGGAGGAGTTTACTTCTGGGGATGATAGTGAGGATTAACAGGTTGTAGAGATGGAGTTTTCTACTGGGGATGATAGTGAGGATAAACACATTGTTGAGATGTAGGAGTTTTCTTCTGGGGATGATAGTGAGGATTAACAGGTTGTAGAGATGGAGTTTTCTACTGGGGATGATAGTGAGGATTAACAGATTGTAGAGATGGAGTTTTCTTCTGGGGATGATAGTGAGGATTAACAGGTTGTAGAGATGACGTTTTCTACTGGGGATGATAGTGAGGATTAACAGGTTATAGAGATGGAGGAGTTTTCTACTGGGGATGATAGTGAGGATTAACAGGTTGTAGAGATGGCGTTTTCTACTGGGGATGATAGTGAGGATTAACAGGTTATAGAGATGGAGGAGTTTTCTACTGGGGATGATAGTGAGGATAAACACATTGTTGAGATGGAGGAGTTTTCTTCTGGGGATGATAGTGAGGATTAACAGGTTGTAGAGATGGAGTTGTCTACTGGGGATGATAGTGAGGATAAACACATTGTTGAGATGGAGGAGTTTTCTTCTGGGGATGATAGTGAGGATTAACAGGTTATAGAGATGGAGTTTTCTACTGGGGATGATAGTGAGGATAAACACATTGTTGAGATGGAGGAGTTTTCTTCTGGGGATGATAGTGAGGATTAACAGGTTGTAGAGATGGAGTTGTCTGCTGGGGATGATAGTGAGGATTAACAGGTTGTAGAGATGGAATTGTCTACTGGGGATGATAGTGAGGATAAACACATTGTTGAGATGGAGGAGTTTTCTTCTGGGGATGATAGTGAAGATTAACAGGTTATAGAGATGGAGTTTTCTCCTGGGGATGATAGTGAAGATTAACAGGTTATAGAGATGGAGTTTTCTACTTTGGATGATAGTGAGGATAAACACATTGTTGAGATGGAGGAGTTTTCTTCTGGGGATGATAGTGAGGATTAACAGATTGTAGAGATGGAGTTTTCTACTGGGGATGATAGTGAGGATTAACAGGTTGTAGAGATGGAGTTTTCTACTGGGGATGATAGTGAGGATAAACACATTGTTGAGATGTAGGAGTTTTCTTCTGGGGATGATAGTGAGGATTAACAGGTTATAGAGATGGAGTTTTCTACTGGGGATGATAGTGAGGATAAACACATTGTTGAGATGGAGGAGTTTTCTTCTGGGGATGATAGTGAGGATTAACAGATTGTAGAGATGGAGTTTTCTACTGGGGATGATAGTGAGGATTAACAGGTTGTAGAGATGGAGTTTTCTACTGGGGATGATAGAGAGGATTAATAGGTTGTAGAGATGGAGTTTTCTACTGGGGATGATAGTGAGGATTAATAGGTTGTAGAGATGGAGGAGTTTTCTACTGGGGATGATAGTGAGGATAAACAGGTTGTAGAGATGGAGGAGTTTACTTCTGGGGATGATAGTGAGGATTAACAGGTTGTAGAGATGGAGGAGTTTACTTCTTTGGATGATAGTGAGGATTATCAGGTTGTAGAGATGGAGTTTTCTACTGGGGATGATAGTGAGGATAAACACATTGTTGAGATGTAGGAGTTTTCTTCTGGGGATGATAGTGAGGATTAACAGGTTATAGAGATGGAGTTTTCTACTGGGGATGATAGTGAGGATAAACACATTGTTGAGATGGAAGAGTTTTCTTCTGGGGATGATAGTGAGGATTAACAGATTGTAGTGATGGAGTTTTCTACTGGGGATGATAGTGAGGATTAACAGGTTGTAGAGATGGAGTTTTCTACTGGGGATGATAGTGAGGATTAATAGGTTGTAGAGATGGCGTTGTCTACTGGGGATGATAGTGAGGATTAACAGGTTGTAGAGATGGCGTTTTCTACTGGGGATGATAGTGAGGATTAACAGGTTGGAGAGATGGAGTTTTCTACTGGGGATGATAGAGAGGATTAATAGGTTGTAGAGATGGAGTTTTCTACTGGGGATGATAGTGAGGATTAATAGGTTGTAGAGATGGAGGAGTTTTCTACTGGGGATGATAGTGAGGATAAACAGGTTGTAGAGATGGAGGAGTTTACTTCTGGGGATGATAGTGAGGATTAACAGGTTGTAGAGATGGAGGAGTTTACTTCTTTGGATGATAGTGAGGATTATCAGGTTGTAGAGATGGAGTTTTCTACTGGGGATGATAGTGAGGATAAACACATTGTTGAGATGTAGGAGTTTTCTTCTGGGGATGATAGTGAGGATTAACAGGTTATAGAGATGGAGTTTTCTACTGGGGATGATAGTGAGGATAAACACATTGTTGAGATGGAAGAGTTTTCTTCTGGGGATGATAGTGAGGATTAACAGATTGTAGTGATGGAGTTTTCTACTGGGGATGATAGTGAGGATTAACAGGTTGTAGAGATGGAGTTTTCTACTGGGGATGATAGTGAGGATTAATAGGTTGTAGAGATGGCGTTGTCTACTGGGGATGATAGTGAGGATTAACAGGTTGTAGAGATGGCGTTTTCTACTGGGGATGAGAGTGAGGATTAACAGGTTGGAGAGATGGAGTTTTCTACTGGGGATGATAGAGAGGATTAATAGGTTGTAGAGATGGAGTTTTCTACTGGGGATGATAGTGAGGATTAATAGGTTGTAGAGATGGAGGAGTTTTCTACTGGGGATGATAGTGAGGATAAACAGGTTGTAGAGATGGAGGAGTTTACTTCTGGGGATGATAGTGAGGATTAACAGGTTGTAGAGATGGAGGAGTTTACTTCTTTGGATGATAGTGAGGATTATCAGGTTGTAGAGATGGAGTTTTCTACTGGGGATGATAGTGAGGATAAACACATTGTTGAGATGTAGGAGTTTTCTTCTGGGGATGATAGTGAGGATTAACAGGTTATAGAGATGGAGTTTTCTACTGGGGATGATAGTGAGGATAAACACATTGTTGAGATGGAAGAGTTTTCTTCTGGGGATGATAGTGAGGATTAACAGATTGTGGTGATGGAGTTTTCTACTGGGGATGATAGTGAGGATTAACAGGTTGTAGAGATGGAGTTTTCTACTGGGGATGATAGTGAGGATTAATAGGTTGTAGAGATGGCGTTGTCTACTGGGGATGATAGTGAGGATTAACAGGTTGTAGAGATGGCGTTTTCTACTGGGGATGAAAGTGAGGATTAACAGGTTATAGAGATGGAGGAGTTTTCTTCTGGGGATGATAGTGAGGATTAACAGGTTGTAGAGATGGCGTTTTCTACTGGGGATGATAGTGAGGATTAACAGGTTATAGAGATGGAGGAGTTTTCTACTGGGGATGATAGTGAGGATTAACAGGTTATAGAGATGGAGGAGTTTTCTTCCTGGGATGATAGTGAGGATAAACAGGTTGTAGAGATGGCGTTTTCTACTGGGGATGATAGTGAGGATTAACAGGTTATAGAGATGGAGGAGTTTTCTACTGGGGATGATAGTGAGGATAAACAGGTTGTAGAGATGGCGTTTTCTACTGGGGATGATAGTGAGGATTAACAGGTTGTAGAGATGGTGTTTTCTACTGGGGATGATAGTGAGGATTAACAGGTTATAGAGATGGAGGAGTTTTCTACTGGGGATGATAGTGAGGATTAACAGGTTATAGAGATGGAGGAGTTTTCTACCTGGGATGATAGTGAGGATAAACAGGTTGTAGAGATGGCGTTTTCTACTGGGGATGATAGTGAGGATTAACAGGTTATAGAGATGGAGGAGTTTTCTACTGGGGATGATAGTGAGGATAAACAGGTTGTAGAGATGGCGTTTTCTACTGGGGATGATAGTGAGGATTAACAGGTTGTAGAGATGGTGTTTTCTACTGGGGATGATAGTGAGGATTAACAGGTTATAGAGATGGAGGAGTTTTCTACTGGGGATGATAGTGAGGATAAACAGGTTGTAGAGATGGCGTTTTCTACTGGGGATGATAAGTGAGGATTAACAGGTCGTAGAGATGGAGTTATCTACTGGGGATGATAGTGAGGATAAACACATTGTTGAGATGTAGGAGTTTTCTTCTGGGGATGATAGTGAGGATTAACAGGTTGTAGAGATGGAGTTTTCTACTGGGGATGATAGTGAGGATTAACAGATTGTAGAGATGGAGTTTTCTACTGGGGATGATAAGTGAGGATTAACAGGTTGTAGAGATGGCGTTTTCTACTGGGGATGATAGTGAGGATTAACAGGTTATAGAGATGGAGGAGTTTTCTACTGGGGATGATAGTGAGGATTAACAGGTTGTAGAGATGGCGTTTTCTACTGGGGATGATAGTGAGGATTAACAGGTTATAGAGATGGAGGAGTTTTCTACAGGGGATGATAGTGAGGATAAACAGGTTGTAGAGATGGAGGAGTTTACTTCTGGGGATGATAGTGAGGATTAACAGGTTGTAGAGATGGAGGAGTTTACTTCTGGGGATGATAGTGAGGATTAACAGGTTGTAGAGATGGAGTTTTCTACTGGGGATGATAGTGAGGATAAACACATTGTTGAGATGTAGGAGTTTTCTTCTGGGGATGATAGTGAGGATTAACAGGTTATAGAGATGGAGTTTTCTACTGGGGATGATAGAGAGGATTAACAGGTTGTAGAGATGGAGTTTTCTACTGGGGATGATAGTGAGGATTAATAGGTTGTAGAGATGGAGGAGTTTTCTACTGGGGATGATAGTGAGGATTAACAGGATGTAGAGATGGAGGAGTTTACTTCTGGGGATGATAGTGAGGATTAACAGGTCGTAGAGATGGAGTTATCTACTGGGGATGATAGTGAGGATTAACAGATTGTAGAGATGGAGTTTTCTACTGGGGATGATAGTGAGGATAAACACATTGTAGAGATGTAGGAGTTTTCTTCTGGGGATGATAGTGAGGATTAACAGGTTGTAGAGATGGAGTTTTCTACTGGGGATGATAGTGAGGATTAACAGATTGTAGAGATGGAGTTTTCTACTGGGGATGATAGTGAGGATTAACAGGTTGTAGAGATGGAGTTTTCTACTGGGGATGATAGTGAGGATTAACAGGTTGTAGAGATGGAGTTTTCTTCTGGGGATGATAGTGAGGATTAACAGGTTGTAGAGATGGCGTTGTCTACTGGGGATGATAGTGAGGATTAACAGGTTGTAGAGATGGCGTTTTCTACTGGGGATGATAGTGAGGATTAACAGGTTATAGAGATGGAGGAGTTTTCTACTGGGGATGATAGTGAGGATAAACAGGTTGTAGAGATGGCGTTTTCTACTGGGGATGATAGTGAGGATTAACAGGTTATAGAGATGGAGGAGTTTTCTACTGGGGATGATAGTGAGGATAAACAGGTTGTAGAGATGGCGTTTTCTACTGGGGATGATAGTGAGGATTAACAGGTTGTAGAGATGGCGTTTTCTACTGGGGATGATAGTGAGGATTAACAGGTTATAGAGATGGAGGAGTTTTCTACTGGGGATGATAGTGAGGATAAACAGGTTGTAGAGATGGCGTTTTCTACTGGGGATGATAGTGAGTATTAACAGGTTGTAGAGATGGCGTTTTCTACTGGGGATGATAGTGAGGATTAACAGGTTGTAGAGATGGCGTTTTCTACTGGGGATGATAGTGAGGATTAACAGGTTATAGAGATGGATGAGTTTTCTACTGGGGATGATAGTGAGGATTAACAGGTTGTAGAGATGGCGTTTTCTACTGGGGATGATAGTGAGGATTAACAGGTTATAGAGATGGAGGAGTTTTCTACTGGGGATGATAGTGAGGATAAACAGGTTGTAGAGATGGCGTTTTCTACTGGGGATGATAGTGAGGATTAACAGGTTGTAGAGATGGAGGAGTTTTCTACTGGGGATGATAGTGAGGATAAACAGGTTGTAGAGATGGCATTTTCTACTGGGGATGATAGTGAGGATTAACAGGTTATAGAGATGGAGGAGTTTTCTACTGGGGATGATAGTGAGGATAAACAGGTTGTAGAGATGGCGTTTTCTACTGGGGATGATAGTGAGTATTAACAGGTTGTAGAGATGGCGTTTTCTACTGGGGATGATAGTGAGGATTAACAGGTTGTAGAGATGGCGTTTTCTACTGGGGATGATAGTGAGGATTAACAGGTTATAGAGATGGATGAGTTTTCTACTGGGGATGATAGTGAGGATTAACAGGTTGTAGAGATGGCGTTTTCTACTGGGGATGATAGTGAGGATTAACAGGTTATAGAGATGGAGGAGTTTTCTACTGGGGATGATAGTGAGGATAAACAGGTTGTAGAGATGGCGTTTTCTACTGGGGATGATAGTGAGGATTAACAGGTTGTAGAGATGGAGGAGTTTTCTACTGGGGATGATAGTGAGGATAAACAGGTTGTAGAGATGGCGTTTTCTACTGGGGATGATAAGTGAGGATTAACAGGTCGTAGAGATGGAGTTATCTACTGGGGATGATAGTGAGGATAAACACATTGTTGAGATGTAGGAGTTTTCTTCTGGGGATGATAGTGAGGATTAACAGGTTGTAGAGATGGAGTTTTCTACTGGGGATGATAGTGAGGATTAACAGATTGTAGAGATGGAGTTTTCTACTGGGGATGATAAGTGAGGATTAACAGGTTGTAGAGATGGCGTTTTCTACTGGGGATGATAGTGAGGATTAACAGGTTATAGAGATGGAGGAGTTTTCTACTGGGGATGATAGTGAGGATTAACAGGTTGTAGAGATGGCGTTTTCTACTGGGGATGATAGTGAGGATTAACAGGTTATAGAGATGGAGGAGTTTTCTACAGGGGATGATAGTGAGGATAAACAGGTTGTAGAGATGGAGGAGTTTACTTCTGGGGATGATAGTGAGGATTAACAGGTTGTAGAGATGGAGGAGTTTACTTCTGGGGATGATAGTGAGGATTAACAGGTTGTAGAGATGGAGTTTTCTACTGGGGATGATAGTGAGGATAAACACATTGTTGAGATGTAGGAGTTTTCTTCTGGGGATGATAGTGAGGATTAACAGGTTATAGAGATGGAGTTTTCTACTGGGGATGATAGAGAGGATTAACAGGTTGTAGAGATGGAGTTTTCTACTGGGGATGATAGTGAGGATTAATAGGTTGTAGAGATGGAGGAGTTTTCTACTGGGGATGATAGTGAGGATTAACAGGATGTAAAGATGGAGGAGTTTACTTCTGGGGATGATAGTGAGGATTAACAGGTCGTAGAGATGGAGTTATCTACTGGGGATGATAGTGAGGATTAACAGGTTGTAGAGATGGAGTTTTCTACTGGGGATGATAGTGAGGATTAACAGGTTGTAGAGATGGAGTTTTCTTCTGGGGATGATAGTGAGGATTAACAGGTTGTAGAGATGGCGTTGTCTACTGGGGATGATAGTGAGGATTAACAGGTTGTAGAGATGGCGTTTTCTACTGGGGATGATAGTGAGGATTAACAGGTTATAGAGATGGAGGAGTTTTCTACTGGGGATGATAGTGAGGATAAACAGGTTGTAGAGATGGCGTTTTCTACTGGGGATGATAGTGAGGATTAACAGGTTATAGAGATGGAGGAGTTTTCTACTGGGGATGATAGTGAGGATAAACAGGTTGTAGAGATGGCGTTTTCTACTGGGGATGATAGTGAGGATTAACAGGTTGTAGAGATGGCGTTTTCTACTGGGGATGATAGTGAGGATTAACAGGTTATAGAGATGGAGGAGTTTTCTACTGGGGATGATAGTGAGGATAAACAGGTTGTAGAGATGACGTTTTCTACTGGGGATGATAGTGAGTATTAACAGGTTGTAGAGATGGCGTTTTCTACTGGGGATGATAGTGAGGATTAACAGGTTGTAGAGATGGCGTTTTCTACTGGGGATGATAGTGAGGATTAACAGGTTATAGAGATGGATGAGTTTTCTACTGGGGATGATAGTGAGGATTAACAGGTTGTAGAGATGGCGTTTTCTACTGGGGATGATAGTGAGGATTAACAGGTTATAGAGATGGAGGAGTTTTCTACTGGGGATGATAGTGAGGATAAACAGGTTGTAGAGATGGCGTTTTCTACTGGGGATGATAGTGAGGATTAACAGGTTGTAGAGATGGAGGAGTTTTCTACTGGGGATGATAGTGAGGATAAACAGGTTGTAGAGATGGCATTTTCTACTGGGGATGATAGTGAGGATTAACAGGTTATAGAGATGGAGGAGTTTTCTACTGGGGATGATAGTGAGGATAAACAGGTTGTAGAGATGGCGTTTTCTACTGGGGATGATAGTGTGGATTAACAGGTTATAGAGATGGAGGAGTTTTCTACTGGGGATGATAGTGAGGATAAACAGGTTGTAGAGATGGCGTTTTCTACTGGGGATGATAGTGAGGATTAACAGGTTGTAGAGATGGAGTTTTCTACTGGGGATGATATTGAGGATTAACAGGTTGTAGAGATGGCGTTTTCTACTGGGGATGATAATGAGGATTAACAGGTTGTAGAGATGGCGTTTTCTACTGGGGATGATAGTGAGGATTAACAAGTTGTAGAGATGGCGTTTTCTACTGGGGATGATAGTGAGGATTAACAGGTTATAGAGATGGAGGAGTTTTCTACTGGGGATGATAGTGAGGATAAACAGGTTGTAGAGATGGCATTTTCTACTGGGGATGATAGTGAGGATTAACAGGTTATAGAGATGGAGGAGTTTTCTACTGGGGATGATAGTGAGGATAAACAGGTTGTAGAGATGGAGTTTTCTACTGGGGATGATAGTGAGGATAAACAGGTTGTAGAGATGGCGTTTTCTACTGGGGATGATAGTGAGGATTAACAGGTTATAGAGATGGAGGAGTTTTCTACTGGGGATGATAGTGAGGATAAACAGGTTGTAGAGATGGCGTTTTCTACTGGGGATGATAGTGAGGATTAACAGGTTATAGAGATGGAGGAGTTTTCTACTGGGGATGATAGTGAGGATAAACAGGTTGTAGAGATGGCGTTTTCTACTGGGGATGATAGTGTGGATTAACAGGTTATAGAGATGGAGGAGTTTTCTACTGGGGATGATAGTGAGGATAAACAGGTTGTAGAGATGGCGTTTTCTACTGGGGATGATAGTGAGGATTAACAGGTTGTAGAGATGGAGTTTTCTACTGGGGATGATATTGAGGATTAACAGGTTGTAGAGATGGCGTTTTCTACTGGGGATGATAGTGAGGATTAACAGGTTGTAGAGATGGCGTTTTCTACTGGGGATGATAGTGAGGATTAACAAATTGTAGAGATGGCGTTTTCTACTGGGGATGATAGTGAGGATTAACAGGTTATAGAGATGGAGGAGTTTTCTACTGGGGATGATAGTGAGGATAAACAGGTTGTAGAGATGGCGTTTTCTACTGGGGATGATAGTGAGGATTAACAGGTTATAGAGATGGAGGAGTTTTCTACTGGGGATGATAGTGAGGATAAACAGGTTGTAGAGATGGAGTTTTCTCCTGGGGATGATAGTGAGGATAAACAGGTTGTAGAGATGGCGTTTTCTACTGGGGATGATAGTGAGGATTAACAGGTTATAGAGATGGAGGAGTTTTCTACTGGGGATGATAGTGAGGATAAACAGGTTGTAGAGATGGCGTTTTCTACTGGGGATGATAGTGAGGATTAACAGGTTATAGAGATGGAGGAGTTTTCTACTGGGGATGATAGTGAGGATAAACAGGTTGTAGAGATGGCGTTTTCTACTGGGGATGATAGTGTGGATTAACAGGTTATAGAGATGGAGGAGTTTTCTACTGGGGATGATAGTGAGGATAAACAGGTTGTAGAGATGGCGTTTTCTACTGGGGATGATAGTGAGGATTAACAGGTTGTAGAGATGGAGTTTTCTACTGGGGATGATAGTGAGGATTAACAGGTTGTAGAGATGGCGTTTTCTACTGGGGATGATAGTGAGGATTAACAGGTTGTAGAGATGGCGTTTTCTACTGGGGATGATAGTGAGGATTAACAGGTTGTAGAGATGGCGTTTTCTACTGGGGATGATATTGAGGATTAACAGGTTGTAGAGATGGCGTTTTCTACTGGGGATGATAGTGAGGATTAACAGGTTGTAGAGATGGCGTTTTCTACTGGGGATGATAGTGAGTATTAACAGGTTGTAGAGATGGCGTTTTCTACTGGGGATGATAGTGAGGATTAACAGGTTGTAGAGATGGCGTTTTCTACTGGGGATGATAGTGAGGATTAACAGGTTATAGAGATGGATGAGTTTTCTACTGGGGATGATAGTGAGGATTAACAGGTTGTAGAGATGGCGTTTTCTACTGGGGATGATAGTGAGGATTAACAGGTTATAGAGATGGAGGAGTTTTCTACTGGGGATGATAGTGAGGATAAACAGGTTGTAGAGATGGCGTTTTCTACTGGGGATGATAGTGAGGATTAACAGGTTGTAGAGATGGAGGAGTTTTCTACTGGGGATGATAGTGAGGATAAACAGGTTGTAGAGATGGCATTTTCTACTGGGGATGATAGTGAGGATTAACAGGTTGTAGAGATGGCGTTTTCTACTGGGGATGATAGTGAGGATTAACAAATTGTAGAGATGGCGTTTTCTACTGGGGATGATAGTGAGGATTAACAGGTTATAGAGATGGAGGAGTTTTCTACTGGGGATGATAGTGAGGATAAACAGGTTGTAGAGATGGCGTTTTCTACTGGGGATGATAGTGAGGATTAACAGGTTATAGAGATGGAGGAGTTTTCTACTGGGGATGATAGTGAGGATAAACAGGTTGTAGAGATGGAGTTTTCTACTGGGGATGATAGTGAGGATAAACAGGTTGTAGAGATGGCGTTTTCTACTGGGGATGATAGTGAGGATTAACAGGTTATAGAGATGGAGGAGTTTTCTACTGGGGATGATAGTGAGGATAAACAGGTTGTAGAGATGGCGTTTTCTACTGGGGATGATAGTGAGGATTAACAGGTTATAGAGATGGAGGAGTTTTCTACTGGGGATGATAGTGAGGATAAACAGGTTGTAGAGATGGCGTTTTCTACTGGGGATGATAGTGTGGATTAACAGGTTATAGAGATGGAGGAGTTTTCTACTGGGGATGATAGTGAGGATAAACAGGTTGTAGAGATGGCGTTTTCTACTGGGGATGATAGTGAGGATTAACAGGTTGTAGAGATGGAGTTTTCTACTGGGGATGATATTGAGGATTAACAGGTTGTAGAGATGGCGTTTTCTACTGGGGATGATAGTGAGGATTAACAGGTTGTAGAGATGGCGTTTTCTACTGGGGATGATAGTGAGTATTAACAGGTTGTAGAGATGGCGTTTTCTACTGGGGATGATAGTGAGGATTAACAGGTTGTAGAGATGGCGTTTTCTACTGGGGATGATAGTGAGGATTAACAGGTTATAGAGATGGATGAGTTTTCTACTGGGGATGATAGTGAGGATTAACAGGTTGTAGAGATGGCGTTTTCTACTGGGGATGATAGTGAGGATTAACAGGTTATAGAGATGGAGGAGTTTTCTACTGGGGATGATAGTGAGGATAAACAGGTTGTAGAGATGGCGTTTTCTACTGGGGATGATAGTGAGGATTAACAGGTTGTAGAGATGGAGGAGTTTTCTACTGGGGATGATAGTGAGGATAAACAGGTTGTAGAGATGGCATTTTCTACTGGGGATGATAGTGAGGATTAACAGGTTATAGAGATGGAGGAGTTTTCTACTGGGGATGATAGTGAGGATAAACAGGTTGTAGAGATGGCGTTTTCTACTGGGGATGATAGTGTGGATTAACAGGTTATAGAGATGGAGGAGTTTTCTACTGGGGATGATAGTGAGGATAAACAGGTTGTAGAGATGGCGTTTTCTACTGGGGATGATAGTGAGGATTAACAGGTTGTAGAGATGGAGTTTTCTACTGGGGATGATATTGAGGATTAACAGGTTGTAGAGATGGCGTTTTCTACTGGGGATGATAATGAGGATTAACAGGTTGTAGAGATGGCGTTTTCTACTGGGGATGATAGTGAGGATTAACAAGTTGTAGAGATGGCGTTTTCTACTGGGGATGATAGTGAGGATTAACAGGTTATAGAGATGGAGGAGTTTTCTACTGGGGATGATAGTGAGGATAAACAGGTTGTAGAGATGACGTTTTCTACTGGGGATGATAGTGAGTATTAACAGGTTGTAGAGATGGCGTTTTCTACTGGGGATGATAGTGAGGATTAACAGGTTGTAGAGATGGCGTTTTCTACTGGGGATGATAGTGAGGATTAACAGGTTATAGAGATGGATGAGTTTTCTACTGGGGATGATAGTGAGGATTAACAGGTTGTAGAGATGGCGTTTTCTACTGGGGATGATAGTGAGGATTAACAGGTTATAGAGATGGAGGAGTTTTCTACTGGGGATGATAGTGAGGATAAACAGGTTGTAGAGATGGCGTTTTCTACTGGGGATGATAGTGAGGATTAACAGGTTGTAGAGATGGAGGAGTTTTCTACTGGGGATGATAGTGAGGATAAACAGGTTGTAGAGATGGCATTTTCTACTGGGGATGATAGTGAGGATTAACAGGTTATAGAGATGGAGGAGTTTTCTACTGGGGATGATAGTGAGGATAAACAGGTTGTAGAGATGGCGTTTTCTACTGGGGATGATAGTGTGGATTAACAGGTTATAGAGATGGAGGAGTTTTCTACTGGGGATGATAGTGAGGATAAACAGGTTGTAGAGATGGAGTTTTCTACTGGGGATGATAGTGAGGATAAACAGGTTGTAGAGATGGCGTTTTCTACTGGGGATGATAGTGAGGATTAACAGGTTATAGAGATGGAGGAGTTTTCTACTGGGGATGATAGTGAGGATAAACAGGTTGTAGAGATGGCGTTTTCTACTGGGGATGATAGTGAGGATTAACAGGTTATAGAGATGGAGGAGTTTTCTACTGGGGATGATAGTGAGGATAAACAGGTTGTAGAGATGGCGTTTTCTACTGGGGATGATAGTGTGGATTAACAGGTTATAGAGATGGAGGAGTTTTCTACTGGGGATGATAGTGAGGATAAACAGGTTGTAGAGATGGCGTTTTCTACTGGGGATGATAGTGAGGATTAACAGGTTGTAGAGATGGAGTTTTCTACTGGGGATGATATTGAGGATTAACAGGTTGTAGAGATGGCGTTTTCTACTGGGGATGATAGTGAGGATTAACAGGTTGTAGAGATGGCGTTTTCTACTGGGGATGATAGTGAGGATTAACAAATTGTAGAGATGGCGTTTTCTACTGGGGATGATAGTGAGGATTAACAGGTTATAGAGATGGAGGAGTTTTCTACTGGGGATGATAGTGAGGATAAACAGGTTGTAGAGATGGCGTTTTCTACTGGGGATGATAGTGAGGATAAACAGGTTGTAGAGATGGCGTTTTCTACTGGGGATGATAGTGAGGATTAACAGGTTATAGAGATGGAGGAGTTTTCTACTGGGGATGATAGTGAGGATAAACAGGTTGTAGAGATGGCGTTTTCTACTGGGGATGATAGTGAGGATTAACAGGTTATAGAGATGGAGGAGTTTTCTACTGGGGATGATAGTGAGGATAAACAGGTTGTAGAGATGGCGTTTTCTACTGGGGATGATAGTGTGGATTAACAGGTTATAGAGATGGAGGAGTTTTCTACTGGGGATGATAGTGAGGATAAACAGGTTGTAGAGATGGCGTTTTCTACTGGGGATGATAGTGAGGATTAACAGGTTGTAGAGATGGAGTTTTCTACTGGGGATGATATTGAGGATTAACAGGTTGTAGAGATGGCGTTTTCTACTGGGGATGATAGTGAGGATTAACAGGTTGTAGAGATGGCGTTTTCTACTGGGGATGATAGTGAGGATTAACAAGTTGTAGAGATGGCGTTTTCTACTGGGGATGATAGTGAGGATTAACAGGTTATAGAGATGGAGGAGTTTTCTACTGGGGATGATAGTGAGGATAAACAGGTTGTAGAGATGGCGTTTTCTACTGGGGATGATAGTGAGGATTAACAGGTTATAGAGATGGAGGAGTTTTCTACTGGGGATGATAGTGAGGATAAACAGGTTGTAGAGATGGAGTTTTCTACTGGGGATGATAGTGAGGATTAACAGGTTGTAGAGATGGCGTTTTCTACTGGGGATGATAGTGAGGATTAACAGGTTATAGAGATGGAGGAGTTTTCTACTGGGGATGATAGTGAGGATAAACAGGTTGTAGAGATGGCGTTTTCTACTGGGGATGATAGTGAGGATTAACAGGTTGTAGAGATGGAGTTTTCTACTGGGGATGATATTGAGGATTAACAGGTTGTAGAGATGGCGTTTTCTACTGGGGATGATAGTGAGGATTAACAGGTTGTAGAGATGGCGTTTTCTACTGGGGATGATAGTGAGGATTAACAAGTTGTAGAGATGGCGTTTTCTACTGGGGATGATAGTGAGGATTAACAGGTTATAGAGATGGAGGAGTTTTCTACTGGGGATGATAGTGAGGATAAACAGGTTGTAGAGATGGCGTTTTCTACTGGGGATGATAGTGAGGATTAACAGGTTATAGAGATGGAGGAGTTTTCTACTGGGGATGATAGTGAGGATAAACAGGTTGTAGAGATGGAGTTTTCTACTGGGGATGATAGTGAGGATTAACAGGTTGTAGAGATGGAGTTTTCTACTGGGGATGATAGTGAGGATTAACAGGTTGTAGAGATGGCGTTTTCTACTGGGGATGATAGTGAGGATTAACAGGTTGTAGAGATGGCGTTTTCTACTGGGGATGATAGTGAGGATTAACAGGTTGTAGAGATGGAGTTTCTACTGGGGATGATAGTGAGGATAAACACATTGTTGAGATGGAGGAGTTTTCTTCTGGGGATGATAGTGAGGATTAACAGGTTGTAGAGATGGAGTTTTCTACTAGGGATGATAGTGAGGATAAACACATTGTTGAGATGGAGGAGTTTTCTTCTGGGGTTGATAGTGAGGATTAACAGGATTTAGAGATGGGGGAGTGTTCTTCTGGGGATGACAGTGAGGATAAACAGGTTGTAGAGATGGAGAAGTTTTCTACTGGGGATTGTAGTGAGGATTAACAGGTTGTAGAGATGGAGTTTTCTACTGGGGATGATAGTGAGGATAAACATATTGTTGAGATGGAGGAGTTTTCTACTGGGGATGATAGTGAGGATTAACAGGTTATAGAGATGGAGGAGTTTTCTACTGGGGATGATAGTTAGGATTATCAGGTTGTAGAGATGGAGGAGTTTTCTACTGGGGATTATAGTGAGGATTAACAGGTTGTAGAGATGGAGTTGTCTACTGGGGATGATAGTGAGGATTAACAGGTTGTAGAGATGGAGGAGTTTTCTTCTGGGGATGATAGTGAGGATTAACAGGATTTAGAGATGGGGGAGTGTTCTTCTGGGGATGACAGTGAGGATAAACCGGTTGTAGAGATGGAGAAGTTTTCTACTGGGGATTATAGTGAGGATTAACAGGTTGTAGAGATGGAGTTTTCTACTGGGGATGATAGTGAGGATTAACAGGTTGTAGTGATGGAGGAGTTTTCTTCTGGGGATGATAGTGAGGATTAACAGGATTTAGAGATGGGGGAGTGTTCTTCTGGGGATGACAGTGAGGATAAACAGGTTGTAGAGATGGAGAAGTTTTCTACTGCGGATGATAGTGAGGATTAACAGGTTGTAGAGATGGAGTTGTCTACTGGGGATGATAGTGAGGATAAACACATTGTTGAGATGTAGGAGTTTTCTTCTGGGGATGATAGTAAGGATTAACAGGTTATAGAGATGGAGTTTTCTACTGGGGATGATAGTGAGGATAAACACATTGTTGAGATGGAATTTTCTACTGGGGATGATAGTGAGGATTAACAGGTTGTAGAGATGGAGTTTTCTACTGGGGATGATAGTGAGGATTAACAGGTTGTAGAGATTGAGTTTTCTACTGGAGATGATAGTGAGAATTAACAGGTTGTAGAGATGGAGTTTTCTACTGGGGATGATAGTGAGGATTAACAGGTTATAGAGATGGAGGAGTTTTCTACTGGGGATGATAGTGAGGATAAACAGGTTGTAGAGATGGCGTTTTCTACTGGGGATGATAGTGAGGATTAACAGGTTATAGAGATGGAGTTTTCTACTGGGGATGATAGTGAGGATAAACACATTGTTGAGATGGAATTTTCTACTGGGGATGATAGTGAGGATTAACAGGTTGTAGAGATGGAGTTTTCTACTGGGGATGATAGTGAGGATTAACAGGTTGTAGAGATTGAGTTTTCTACTGGAGATGATAGTGAGAATTAACAGGTTGTAGAGATGGAGTTTTCTACTGGGGATGATAGTGAGGATTAACAGGTTATAGAGATGGAGGAGTTTTCTACTGGGGATGATAGTGAGGATAAACAGGTTGTAGAGATGGCGTTTTCTACTGGGGATGATAGTGAGGATTAACAGGTTATAGAGATGGAGGAGTTTTCTACTGGGGATGATAGTGAGGATAAACAGGTTGTAGAGATGGAGTTTTCTACTGGGGATGATAGTGAGGATAAACACATTGTTGAGATGGAGGAGTTTTCTTCTGGGGATGATAGTGAGGATTAACAGGTTGTAGAGATGGAGTTTTCTACTAGGGATGATAGTGAGGATAAACACATTGTTGAGATGGAGGAGTTTTCTTCTGGGGTTGATAGTGAGGATTAACAGGATTTAGAGATGGGGGAGTGTTCTTCTGGGGATGACAGTGAGGATAAACAGGTTGTAGAGATGGAGAAGTTTTCTACTGGGGATTATAGTGAGGATTAACAGGTTGTAGAGATGGAGAAGTTTTCTACTGGGGATTATAGTCAGGATTAACAGGTTGTAGAGATGGAGTTTTCTACTGGGGATGATAGTGAGGATAAACATATTGTTGAGATGGAGGAGTTTTCTACTGGGGATGATAGTGAGGATTAACAGGTTATAGAGATGGAGGAGTTTTCTACTGGGGATGATAGTTAGGATTATCAGGTTGTAGAGATGGAGGAGTTTTCTACTGGGGATTATAGTGAGGATTAACAGGTTGTAGAGATGGAGTTGTCTACTGGGGATGATAGTGAGGATTAACAGGTTGTAGAGATGGAGGAGTTTTCTTCTGGGGATGATAGTGAGGATTAACAGGATTTAGAGATGCGGGAGTGTTCTTCCGGGGATGACAGTGAGGATAAACCGGTTGTAGAGATGGAGAAGTTTTCTACTGGGGATGATAGTGAGGATTAACAGGTTGTAGAGATGGAGTTTTCTACTGGGGATGATAGTGAGGATTAACAGGTTGTAGAGATGGAGTTTTCCACTGGGGATGATAGTGAGGATTAACAGGTTGTAGAGATTGAGTTTTCTACTGGAGATGATAGTGAGAATTAACAGGTTGTAGAGATGGAGTTTTCTACTGGGGATGATAGTGAGGATTAACAGGTTATAGAGATGGAGGAGTTTTCTACTGGGGATGATAGTGAGGATAAACAGGTTGTAGAGATGGCGTTTTCTACTGGGGATGATAGTGAGGATTAACAGGTTATAGAGATGGAGGAGTTTTCTACTGGGGATGATAGTGAGGATAAACAGGTTGTAGAGATGGAGTTTTCTACTGGGGATGATAGTGAGGATTAACAGGTTGTAGAGATGGAGTTTTCTACTGGGGATGATAGTGAGGATTAACAGGTTGTAGAGATGGCGTTTTCTACTGGGGATGATAGTGAGGATTAACAGGTTGTAGAGATGGCGTTTTCTACTGGGGATGATAGTGAGGATTAACAGGTTGTAGAGATGGAGTTTCTACTGGGGATGATAATGAGGATAAACACATTGTTGAGATGGAGGAGTTTTCTTCTGGGGATGATAGTGAGGATTAACAGGTTGTAGAGATGGAGTTTTCTACTAGGGATGATAGTGAGGATAAACACATTGTTGAGATGGAGGAGTTTTCTACTGTGGATGATAGTGAGGATTAACAGGATTTAGAGATGGGGGAGTGTTCTTCTGGGGATGACAGTGAGGATAAACAGGTTGTAGAGATGGAGAAGTTTTCTACTGGGGATTATAGTGAGGATTAACAGGTTGTAGAGATGGAGTTTTCTACTGGGGATGATAGTGAGGATAAACATATTGTTGAGATGGAGGAGTTTTCTACTGGGGATGATAGTGAGGATTAACAGGTTATAGAGATGGAGGAGTTTTCTACTGGGGATGATAGTTAGGATTATCAGGTTGTAGAGATGGAGGAGTTTTCTACTGGGGATTATAGTGAGGATTAACAGGTTGTAGAGATGGAGTTGTCTACTGGGGATGATAGTGAGGATTAACAGGTTGTAGAGATGGAGGAGTTTTCTTCTGGGGATGATAGTGAGGATTAACAGGATTTAGAGATGCGGGAGTGTTCTTCCGGGGATGACAGTGAGGATAAACCGGTTGTAGAGATGGAGAAGTTTTCTACTGGGGATTATAGTGAGGATTAACAGGTTGTAGAGATGGAGTTTTCTACTGGGGATGATAGTGAGGATTAACAGGTTGTAGAGATGGAGGAGTTTTCTTCTGGGGATGATAGTGAGGATTAACAGGATTTAGAGATGGGGGAGTGTTCTTCTGGGGATGACAGTGAGGATAAACAGGTTGTAGAGATGGAGAAGTGTTCTACTGCGGATGATAGTGAGGATTAACAGGTTGTAGAGATGGAGTTGTCTACTGGGGATGATAGTGAGGATAAACACATTGTTGAGATGTAGGAGTTTTCTTCTGGGGATGATAGTAAGGATTAACAGGTTATAGAGATGGAGTTTTCTACTGGGGATGATAGTGAGGATAAACACATTGTTGAGATGGAATTTTCTACTGGGGATGATAGTGAGGATTAACAGGTTGTAGAGATGGAGTTTTCTACTGGGGATGATAGTGAGGATTAACAGGTTGTAGAGATGGAGTTTTCCACTGGGGATGATAGTGAGGATTAACAGGTTGTAGAGATTGAGTTTTCTACTGGAGATGATAGTGAGAATTAACAGGTTGTAGAGATGGAGTTTTCTACTGGGGATGATAGTGAGGATTAACAGGTTGTAGAGATGGAGGAGTTTTCTTCTGGGGATGATAGTGAGGATTAACAGGATTTAGAGATGGAGGAGTTTTCTTCTGGGGATGATAGTGAGGATTAACAGGATTTAGAGATGGGGGAGTTTTCTACTGGGGATGATAGTGAGGATTAACAGGTTGTAGAGATGGAGTTTTCTTATGGGGATGTGTCACACCCTGGTCTAAGTATTTTGTGTTTTTCTTCATGTATTGGGTCAGGCCAGGGTGTGGCATGGAGTTTTTGTATTGTGGTGTGTTCGTCTTGGGGTTTTGGTGTGTATGTATTCGGGATTGTAGCTAGTGGGGTTATCTAGCAAGGTCTAAGGCTGTCTGGAGTGGTTCTCAATCAGAGGCAGGTGCTTATCGTTGCCTCTGATTGGGAACCATATTTAGGCAGCCATAATCTTTGAGTTTGCCGTGGGTGATTGTCCTTAGTGTCTTGATGTCCTTGTGCTGTGTTAGTTGACACCAGTTTAGGCTGTTTCGGTTTTCATTTTCGTTTATTTGTTTTGTAGTGTTTTGTATTGATTCGTGTTACGTTTGTTTTATTAAACACGGATCACAATAGACACGTTGCAGTTTGGTCCGACTCTCCTTCACCATATGAAAACCGTGACAGAATCACCCACCATAAACGGACCAAGCAGCGTGTCAACAGGCAGGAGCAGCCCAAAGAGGAGCTGCGTATTAAGGATTTCTGGACATGGGAGGAAATCCTTGACGGGAGATGACCCTGGGCTAATCCAGGGGAGTGTAGCCGCCCAAAGGTGCAGCAGGAGAAGAGGAAACAGGAGCAGCCCAAAGAGGAGCTGCGTATTAAGGATTTCTGGGCATGGGAGGAAGAACTGGACGGAAAAGGACCCTGGGCTCAGCCTGGTGAATATCGCCGCCCCAAGGAGGAACTAGAGGCGACTAAAGCGGAGAGGCGGTGGTATGAGGAGGCAGCACGGCGACGTGGATGGAAGCCCGGGAATCAGCCCCAAAAATTTATTGGGGGGGGCTATCAGGGAGTATGGCTACGCCAGGTAGGAGACCTGCGCAAACTCCCTGTGCTTACTGGGGGGCTAGAGAGACCGGGCAGGCACCGTGTTATGCAGTGGTGCGCACGGTGTCCCCAGTGCGGGTGCATAGCCCGGTGCGGTATATTTCAGCTCTGCGTATCAGCCGGGCTAGATTGAGCGTCGAGCCAAATGCCATGAAGCCGGCTCTATGCATCTGGTCCCCAGTGCGTCTCCTTGGGCCGGCTTACATGGCACCAGCCTTGCGCTCGGTGTCTCCGGTTCGCCTACATAGCCCAGTGCGGGCTATTCCACCTCTCAGCACTGGCAGGGCAACCGAGAGTATTCAACCAGGTAAGGTTGGGCAGGCTTGGTGCTCAAGAGCTCCAGTGCGCCTGCACGGTCCGGTCTATCCAGTACCACCTCCACACCCCAGCCCTCCGGTAGCAGCTCCCCACACCAGGCTTCCTGTTCGTGTCCTCGGCCCAATACCACCAGTGCCAGCACCACGCATCAGGCCTACAGTGCGCCTCGCCTCTCCTGCCCTGTCGGAGCCTTTCTCCTCTCCAGCGCTGCCGGAGCCTCCTGCCTGTTTGGAGCAGCCAGAGCTGCCAGTCTGCATGGAGCAGCTAGTGCTGCCAGTCTGCATGGAGCAGCTAGAGCTGCCAGTCTGCAGGGAGCAGCTAGAGCTGCCAGTCTGCAAGGAGCTGCCAGTCTGCATGGAGCAGCTAGTGCTGCCAGTCTGCATGGAGCAGCTAGAGCTGCCAGTCTGCAGGGAGCAGCTAGAGCTGCCAGTCTGCAAGGAGCTGCCAGTCTGCCCAGCGCCGCCAGTCTGCCCAGCGCCGCCAGTCTGCCCAGCGTCGCCAGTCTGCCCAGCGTCGCCAGTCTGCCCAGCGCCACCAGTCTGTCCGGATCTGCCAGTCAGCCAGACTCTTCCAGATCTGCCAGTCAGCCAGACTCTTCCAGATCTGCCAGTCAGCCAGACTCTCCCAGATCTGCCAGTCAGCCAGACTCTTCCAGATCTGCCAGTCAGCCAGACTCTTCCAGATCTGCCAGTCAGCCAGACTCTTCCAGATCTGCCAGTCAGCCAGACTCTTCCAGATCTGCCAGTCAGCCAGACTCTTCCAGATCTGCCAGTCAGCCTGACTCTTCCAGATCTGACAGTCAGCCAGACTCTTCCAGATCTGCCAGTCAACCAGACTCTTCCAGATCTGCCAGTGAGCCAGACTCTTCCAGATCTGCCAGTCAGCCAGACTCTTCCAGATCTGCCAGACTCTTCCAGATCTGCCAGTCAGCCAGACTCTTCCAGATCTACCAGTCAACCAGACCATTCCAGATCTGCCAGTCAACCAGACTCTTCCAGATCTGCCAGTCAGCCAGACTCTTCCAGATCTGCCAGTCAGCCAGACTCTTCCAGATCTGCCAGTCAGCCAGACTCTTCCAGATCTGCCAGTCAGCCAGACTCTTCCAGATCTGCTATTCAACCAGACTCTCCCAGATCCGCCAGTCAGCCAGGATCCGCCAGTCAGCCAGGATCCGCCAGTCAGCCAGGATCCGCCAGTCAGCCAGGATCTGCCGGAACCACCAGCAAGCCAGGATCTGGTAGATCCATCAACCTGCCTGAGCTTCCTCTCACTCCTGAGCTTCCTCTCACTCCTGAGCTTCCTCTCACTCCTGAGCTTCCTCTCACTCCCGAGCTTCCTCTCACTCCCGAGCTTTCTCTCACTCCCGAGCTTTCTCTCACTCCCGAGCTTTCTCTCACTCCCGAGCTTTCTCTCACTCCCGAGCTTTCTCTCAGTCCCGAGCTGCCTCAGTCCCGAGCTGTCCTTCAGTCCCGATCTGCTCCTCAGTCCAGTGGGGTTCTGGGTGAGGACTACTGGGCCATGGTCGGCGGCGAGGGTGGTCTATCCAGGGACGCGAGGAGAGGGGACTAAGACATTGACTGAGTGGGTTCCACGTCCCGCGCCGGAGCCGCCACCATGGACAGACGCCCACCCGGACCCTCCCTATTGTTTTGAGGTGCGTTCGGGAGTCCGCACCTTAGGGGGGGGGGGTTCTGTCACGCCCTGGTCTAAGTATTTTGTGTTTTTCTTCATGTATTGGGTCAGGCCAGGGTGTGGCATGGAGTTTTTGTATTGTGGTGTGTTTTGTCTTGGGGTTTTGGTGTGTATGTATTTGGGATTGTAGCTAGTGGGGTTATCTAGCAAGGTCTATGGCTGTCTGGAGTGGTTCTCAATCAGAGGCAGGTGCTTATCGTTGTCTCTGATTGGGAACCATATTTAGGCAGCCATATTCTTTGAGTTTGCCGTGGGTGATTGTCCTTAGTGTCTTGATGTCCTTGTGCTGTGTTAGTTGACACCAGTTTAGGCTGTTTCGGTTTTCATTTTCGTTTATTTGTTTTGTAGTGTTTTGTATTGATTCGTGTTACGTTTGTTTCATTAAACATGGATCACAATAGACACGTTGCAGTTTGGTCCGACTCTCCTTCACCATATGAAAACCTTGACAGGATGATTGCTAGAGTGAGGCTTCTGATGCGTCACAACAAAGTGAAGAAATATATGCAGGATTATGTCGCAGATTATTTTCCTGAAAGTGAATTGTTTATTGAATCAGCAAAGTTTCTGATGTAAAAAATAATTGGAGGTTGACAAGCCCAGAAATTGCTAGACTAAAAAAGTGGTCACGAGTGACAAGTAAGGTATTTTTTATTTATTTAACCTTTATTTAACTAGGGAAGTGACATACGTTTTCTGTAAGAAAAGCATAGTAATATGGATAATGTAGTTATGTGGCAACCGGAGTGTAGGGGGCGGCGGGCGGGGGGGGGGACAGTGGTGTGTAATCATAAAAACTTATAAAGTGGGGGTGTGGCCATCCTGTTTTCAAGAAGATATTTTGCCTTTGTCATATGAAGTTGAAGAGGTAGTTGAGGGGAGGTTATTAAAAGTTAGAGAGGGATATGAAAACACCACTATGTGTTTAATAAATGTATTTGCCCCAGTAGTGGCAGTTGAGAGGGTATGTTTTTTAGAGACATTATCAAATACTATTGAGAAATGTAATACTGAGGATTATGTATTTCATGCTGGGGATTGTAACTGTAAAGTCAGTGATTTGGATAGAAATCACAAGGAACCTCATATAGCCTCAAGAACGTTTTAAAAACGCTTTATTGTAACACATGAACTATGTGATAGTTGGCAGAGTCAAATTGGAGGCACGAGACAGTACACATGGGCTAATGTGAGAGAGAACACCATCTCTCTGGCCAGGTTAGATAGGTTTTATTGTTTTGAATATCAATCTGAGGTCTGTAAATCAAGTGTAAAACCCCAGTGGGATTTTCTGATCATTGTTTAGTAAAAGACGTGGTGGATATTAACACTGTAAAACCCCAGTGTTCTGATCATTGTTTAGTAACAGAGGTGGTGGATATTAACACTGTAAAACCCCAGTGTTCTGATCATTGTTTAGTAACAGAGGTGGTGGATATTAACACTGTAAAACCCCAGTGTTCTGATCATTGTTTAGTAACAGAGGTGCTGGACATTAACACTGTAAAACCCCAGTGTTCTGATCATTGTTTAGTAACAGAGGTGGTGGATATTAACACTGTAAAACCCCAGTGTTCTGATCATTGTTTAGTAACAGAGGTGGTGGATATTAACACTGTAAAACCCCAGTGTTCTGATCATTGTTTAGTAACAGAGGTGCTGGACATTAACACTGTAAAACCCCAGTATTCTGATCCTTGTTTAGTAACAGAGGTGGTGGACATTAACGCTGTAAAACCCTAAAGTGCATGCTGGCATTTTAATATGACTTTATTGACTAACGCTCACTTCAGGAAATGTTTCCGTTTTTTCTGGGAGAGGTGGAAGTCTGAAATGACAGTTTTGTAGCTCTTCAACAGTGGTGGGATAGAAGGAAACTCCAGATTCAACAATTCTGTAATCAATACACAATGAATGTCAACAGAGACATCACCAGATCAATGAGTCTGAAATGGTGGAACTCCTGACGTTAGTTGAGACCACAGGAGATCGAGGCCATATTCAGGCACTCAAGCCGCGTTGGCAGACCTGCTGGGTATCAGAGCACAGGCCACATTGGCAGACCTGCTGGGTATCAGAACACAGGCGACATTGGCAGACCTGCTGGGTATCAGAACACAGGGGACATTGGCAGACCTGCTGGGTATCAGAGCACAGGCCACATTGGCAGACCTGCTGGGTATCAGAACACAGGCGACATTGGCAGACCTGCTGGGTATCAGAACACAGGGGACATTGGCAGACCTGCTGGGTATCAGAGAACAGGGGACATTGGCAGACCTGCTGGGTATCAGAGAACAGGGGACATTGGCAGACCTGCTGGGTATCAGAACACAGGGGACATTGGCAGACCTGCTGGGTATCAGAGCACAGGGGACATTGGCAGACCTGCTGGGTATCAGAACACAGGGGACATTGGCAGACCTGCTGGGTATCAGAGAACAGGGGACATTGGCAGACCTGCTGGGTATCAGAGAACAGGGGACATTGGCAGACCTGCTGGGTATCAGAGCACAGGCGACATTGGCAGACCTGCTGGGTATCAGAACACAGGGGACATTGGCAGACCTGCTGGGTATCAGAGAACAGGGGACATTGGCAGACCTGCTGGGTATCAGAGCACAGGCGACATTGGCAGACCTGCTGGGTATCAGAACACAGGGGACATTGGCAGACCTGCTGGGTATCAGAACACAGGGGACATTGGCAGACCTGCCGGGTATCAGAGAACAGGGGACATTGGCAGACCTGCTGGGTATCAGAACACAGGGGACATTGGCAGACCTGCTGGGTATCAGAACACAGGGGACATTGGCAGACCTGCTGGGTATCAGAGAACAGGGGACATTGGCAGACCTGCTGGGTATCAGAGAACAGGGGACATTGGCAGACCTGCTGGGTATCAGAACACAGGGGACATTGACATACCTGCTGGGTATCAGAACACAGGGGACATTGGCAGACCTGCTGGGTATCAGAGAACAGGGGACATTGGCAGACCTGCTGGGTATCAGAACAGGGGACATTGGCAGACCTGCTGGGTATCAGAACACAGGGGACATTGGCAGACCTGCTGGGTATCAGAACACAGGGGACATTGGCAGACCTGCTGGGTATCAGAACACAGGGGACATTGGCAGACCTGCTTGGTATCAGAACAGGGGACATTGGTGAGAAGTACATTTCAGTGAATCTCTGAAATGGATGCCTCATCCAAATTTTGCTTTGGTATAGAGAAAAAGAATAGACAAAGAATAATTATTCATTGCCTCAAATCAGCTGTTGGACAAGATATCACTAGCCCTGGTGAAATTAGAAAGAGGGCAGTAGAGTTCTATGCTGAGCCCTACAAGTGTGAGTATAAAAAGGATAAAACAGTGACACAGCAGTTTCTTGATGGGCTACCACAGGTGGCTGCAGAAGCTCAGGTTGAGCTAGAGCAACCATTGTTTTTGCAGGAGCTATACACTGCTTTGAAAGACATGGAAAATGGGAAGGGCACCGGGCATTGATGGGATTCCTGTTTACTTTTTAAAGTATTTTTGGGCAATGTTGGGAGAGGATTTGCTAGCAGTAGTTAACGATAGTTTGACCGGAGGGTTACTACCGTTAAGCTGCAGAAGGGATGTCCTCACTGTCACTGTTAAGATTTTCTTCCGGTGAAGGGGAGGAGGACCAAAATGCAGCGTGGTTATTATTAAACATCTTTAATAAAGATGATAACAAACAATACAAAAACAATAAACGTAACGTAGAAAAACCTAACCAGCCTTATCTGGTGCAAACAAACAGAGACAGGAACATTCACCCACAAAACACTCAAAGAATATGGCTGCCTAAATATGGTTCCCAATCAGAGACAATGATAAACACCTGCCTCTGATTGAGAACCACTCCAGGCAACCATTGTAACGGCGTTCTTTTGTTGTTGAAGGAGAGTCGGACCGAAATGCAGCGTGTAAGTTACTCATGTTTATTAAAGTGAAGACAAAACGAACGAACTAACACGAATAACTAATAAATACAAAGAAAACAACAAACAGAACGAAACCTAATACAGCCTGACTGGTGAAACTAACACAGAGACAGGAACAATCACCCACGAAATGCAAAGCGAAAACCAGGCTACCTAAATACGGTTCCCAATCAGCGACAACGAGAAGCACCTGACTCTGATTGAGAACCGCCTCAGGCAGCCAACCTAATTAACACCACACACACCCCTAATCAACTAGAATCCCAAACACTACAAACCACAAAACGAAAATACAATACATAATAACCCCATGTCACACCCTGGTCTGACTAACTAATAAACTAAAACACACAATACTAAGACCAAGGCGTGACAACCATAGACTTTCCTAGACTACTATAAAAAACCCAAGACAAAACACACCACATAAATAACCCATGTCACACCCTGGACTGACCAAAATAATAAATAAAACACAAAATACTAAAACCAGGGCTTGGCAATCACGACTTCCGCCGAAGTCGGCCCTTCTCCTTGTTCGGGTGGTGTTCGGCGGTCGACGTCACCGGCTTTCTAGTCACTACCGATCCATTTTTCTGTTTTGTTTTGTTTGTCTGATTACACACACACCTGTTTTACATTCCCTCATTACATTCCCTATTTAACCATCTGACATACATGTCTGTTCTGTCCGTGATTGTTTATGTTGTTAGTGGTTGTGTTTGTGGTAGAATGGTGTTGTATGTTCATATTTGGAATTTCGCTTTATTCTTTGAGTAAACTCAGTTGGATTACTCCAAACTTGTGTCCTGCGCCTGACTCCGCTTTCACTCTGCACCCAATCGCTGACACTCACCCTACTGCCAAAAAAGGGTGACCCTATGGAGGTGAAGAACTGGAGGCCGGTGGCCTTAATGTGCACTGATTATAAGATCCTGTCCAAGGCTTAATCCAACAGGTTGATGGAGGGGATAGAATAAGTCATACACGGACCAGTCCTACTGTGTTCCCGGCAGGCAGATAGGGCATAACATTTCCCTGATTTTGGATGTTTTTGGACGTCTCTATTGCTATCGGGTTGGATGATGGTCTAATTTCAATTGATCAGGAAAATACATTTGACTGAGTTGAATGTCGAACGCACTTTTGAGGCTTTTGGTTTCAGTTCTGGTTTTATTGCCATGATCAGGGTGATATATGGTGACATTGACAGTGTACTGAAAGTTAATGGTGGCTTGAGTGTTCCTTTTAAAGTGTGTAGAGGAATTAAGGGGTGTTCGCTGTCTGGAAGGTTGTATGCCATCTCTATAGAGCCACTACTAGTCACATTGAAGGGGTGTACCTTCCAGAGTATATTCCTCCTATTTGTCTCTCAACATTTTTTGATGATGCAGTTATTTTGGTGAAAAATCAAGCGGAGGTGGATAGTTTGAGTCTCATAGTTCATCAGTTTAAGGGAATATCCTCTGCAAAGGTAAATTGGGATTGGGAAATGGTCAGGAGTGATTATGGCTTTGCCAGGGTGGTTGGAATGGTGTAAGGGAGGTTTCAAGTATCTTGGAGTGTACCTAGGGGATGAGGGGACAATGGAACAAAAATTGGAATGTGGTGGTTGAAATGGTGGATGGGAGGATGAGGAGATGGCGTTGGTTGTTATCTAGAATGTCATACAGGGGTCGTACTATTATTGTTAACAATGTGGTTGATATGGTGGAAGGGAGGATGAGGAGATGGCGTTGGTTGTTATCTAGAATGTCATACAAGGGGCCACTATTATTGTTAACAATGTGGTTGACTCTGCACTACGGCATCAGTTGTCATGTTTAGAGCCACCATCTGTCTTTCTGGCCAAGATACAGGCAATTATTTTCGATTTTGGTGGGGATAAATATCCACAAAGTGTTTTGTATTTGTCAAAAGAGGAGGGGGGACAAGGTTTTATACATCTGGCTAGTAGGGCTGCTGCTTTCTGGTTCCAGTTTATTCAAAGGTTGCTTTATGGACCAGAACATGTGGTGTGGAGAGGGGTGGCAGGTCTGGTATTACAGCAGGTTGGGGGATTAGGTTTAAAGAGGGCTTTATTTTGGGGTGATAGTAGCCAGATTTCTAGGGATGGAGTACCTCCGTTTAACAGAGGCCTTCTTAGGGTTTGGACTATAATGAAGGTGTCCAGACACACTAAGGCTGAGTCAGTGCATTGGCTGCTGGAGAAACCTCTAGTGTATGGGTCAAGCCTGGATTGTACAACTGAAGCAGTTCCACATTTCTCCAAGATGCTGGTGAAGGGCATCATCATCACCCTAAGGAAGTTAATGGACATGGATGGAGGACGGGTGGCTGAACATTTGGGGGGGGAGGTCGGAAAGGATTGTCGGACAACTGCTGGGAAGTTGCAGGAAGGCTCTGTCAACAGAAGAGTGGATTATGCTCAAGAGTTACTACAAAAAGGCCACATGATGAAAACTCCCCATTTCCCAGATAAAAGATGACACCCATAATGGTTCCAGTTTAAACATACATGTGTGTGTGTATTTAATACATATCGTGACTTTTGTGAAAAAGCTTTCAGGAAAAAAACAGCAATGTTTGTTCAATCTGGCAGAAACACACAATAGCAGAGGGAGGGATGGAAGGATAGGGGAGGAAGGGAGAAGAAAAGAGAAAAGATGAATCTGCACTTTATCTCCCTTTCAATTGCCCCTCTTTCTCCATCTCTTTCTCTCACCCCATGCAGTCAATGAGCATTCAAATACACCACACAGAGGCTGTCTTCTCTCTCTCTCTCCCTCTCTCTCTCTCTCTCGGCATAGCTGTTGTGTATATTGGGTTCCGTGGTTTCAGAGTGCTTGTCAGATTGTGTGTCTCTACAATGTATGTGTGTAACTCGGTTCGTGTGTCAGTTTGTGTGTGTGTATTGGTGTTGTGTGTTTCGTCGTTCTGTTTGTGTGTGCTTTTTTCTGTGTGTATCGGCGTTGTGTGTGTTGGTATTAATATGCAAGAGAAACAGCTGGTGACGCTAATTCCCGTCCCTCTCCGTCCCTCCCACATCCTCAGGTCTACACTGCTCACTGAGCTGACTACTGTACACACACTCCTCTCCTCCTCCTCCGCATCTCCTCCTCATCTGTTCTTCACTTCTTCTCTTCCTCCAGGCAGAGAGTGAGAGGGAGCATAGGGAAGGGAAAAGAGAGAGAGTGCATAGGGAGGGGAAGAGACAGAAAGAGAGCAGAAGAGAATGAGAGAGAGCGCGTGTAGAGAGAGGAGTAGAGGGGGAGTGAAAGAGAGAGAGAGAGTGAGTAGGAAGGGGGAAAGCGCGAGAAAGGGAGAGCGAGTAGGGAGGGGAAAGAGAGCAAATGGGAGAGAGAAAGAGAGAGCAAGTGAGAGCTGAGAGAGAGAGAGAGAGAGAGAGAGAGAGAGAGAGAGCTGAGAGAGAGCCCCCCTGCATCTCCAGAAAGAGCAGTGTTGAGCCAAACTAGTTCAATAAGCAGAGTGTACCCAACTAATTACAGCTGCAAGCCACACCACGCAGGAGTGTTAATATCACGCTCTGCATTACCGTTGTGTGTGTATGTGTGTGGGATTGCGTGTGTGTTCATGAACATTTCTATAAGAGAGTTTGAGCCTCTTAGCAACTAGAAGCCAGCGACCAAATCCATCCAAACACCAGTGACCAATTGAATGCACACACAGTCACACAAACAGACACACACACAGTCACACAAACAGACACACACACAGACACACAAACAGACACACACACAGACACACAAACAGACACACACAGACACACAAACAGACACACACACAGACACACAAACAGACACACAAACAGACACACAAACAGACACACACACAGACACACAAACAGACACACACACAGACACACAAACAGACACACACAGTCACACAAACAGACACACACACAGACACACAAACAGACACACACAAACACACAAACAGAGACTGTTTTTTGGTTATATGGTTTGCATCACCCCGTGCTTTTTGGAATGCATTTCTGCTCCCCGTTCCGCAGAGACACACACACACACACACACACACACACACACACACACACACACACACACACACACACACACACACACACACACACACACACACACACACACATAAAGGATAAATAAATAAAAAACATTAGTAACACCTGCTCTTTCCATGACATAGACTGACCAGTGGAATCCAGGTGAACGCTATGATCCCTTATTTGATGTCACCTGTTAAATCCACTTCAATCAGTGTAGAGGAGGAGGGGAGGAGACAGGTTCAAATAAAAAAATCTAAGCCGTGAGACAACTGAGACATGGATTGCGTATGTGTGCCATTCAGAGGGTTAATGGGCAAGACAAAATATTTAAGTGCCTTTGAACGAGGTATGGTATTAGGTGCCAGGCGCCCCAGTTTGGGTGTGTCAAGAAGTGCAACTGTCACGTTCTGACCTTTATTTCCTTTGTTTTGTCTTTATTTAGTATGGTCAGGGCGTGAGTTGGGTGGGCAGTCTATGTTTGTTTGTTCTATAGTTTGGGTATTTCTATGTTTCGGCCAAGTATGGTTCTCAATCAGAGGCAGGTGTCATTAGTTGTCTCTGATTGAGAATCATACTTAGGTAGCCTGGGTTTCACTGTGTGTTTGTGGGTGATTGCTCCTGTCTCTGTGTTTGCACCAGATAGGACTGTTAGGGTTTTCACATTTCTTGTTTTATGTAGTCAGTTGTTCATGTGTACATTACGTATTAAAAAGAACCATGGACACTTACCACGCCGCATATTGGTCATCTGATCCTTTTCGCCTCTCCTCTTCGGAAGAAGAGGAGGAAATCCCTTACAGCAACAGTGCTGAGTTTTTCACGCTCAACAGTTTCCTGTGTGTATCAAAAATGGTCTACTACCCAAAGGACATTCAGCCAACTTGTCACAACTGTGGGAAACATTGGAGTCAACATGGGCCAGCATCCCTGTGGAACACTTTCCACACCTTGTAGAATTCATGTCCTGACGAATTGAGGCTGTTCTGAGGGCAAAAAGGAATAGCTCAGTCAAATATGTCTACTACTGTACATTGCATTGTAGTTACACTGTTTATACACGCCGCATATTTACTTATATACTGGATTCTTGACATAGCTTACTCTAATATATCTAGTGCAGTACATATCATTCCCAGTACATCTAGTGCTGTACATATCATTTCTAGTAGATCTAGTCCTGTAAATATCATTCCTAGTAGATCTAGTGCTGTACATATCATTAATAGTAGATCTAGTGCTGTACATATCATTAATAGTAGATCTAGTGCTGTACATATCATTCCTAGTAGATCTAGTGCTGTACATATCGTTCCTAGTAGATCTAGTGCTGTACATATCATTTCTAGTAGATCTAGTCCTGTAAATATCATTTCTAGTAGATCTAGTGCTGTACATACCATTCCTATTAGATCTAGTGCTGTACATATCATTCCTAGTAGATCTAGTGCTGTACATATCGTTCCTAGTAGATCTAGTGCTGTACATATCATTCATAGTAGATCTAGTGCTCTAAATATCATTCGTAGTAGATTTAGTGCTGTACATATCATTAATAGCATATATAGTGCTCTACATATTATTCCCAGTACATATAGTGCTGTACATATCATTCCTAGTAGATCTAGTGCTGTACATATCATTCCTAGTAGATCTAGTGCTGTACATATCATTAATAGCAGATCTAGTGCCGTACATATCATTCCTGGTAGATCTAGTGCTGTACATATCATTCCTAGTACATCTAGTGCTGTACATATCATTCCTAGTAGATCTTGTGCTGTACATATCATTAATAGCAGATCTAGTGCCGTACATATCATTAATAGCAGATATAGTGCTCTACATATCATTACTAGTAGATCTAGTTCTGTACATATCATTCCTAGTAGATGTAGTGCTGTACATTTAATTCCTAGTAGATCTAGTGCTGTACATATCATTAATAGCAGATATAGTGCTCTACATATCATTCCTAGTACATCTAGTGCTGTACATATCATTCCTACTAGATCTAGTGCTGTACATACCATTCCAAGTAGATCTAGTGCTGTACATATCATTTATAGCAGATATAGTGCTCTACATATCATTCCCAGTACATCTAGTGCTGTACATATCATTCCTAGTAGATCTAGGAAAAAAGGCTCTACATATCATTCCTAGTACATCTAGTGCTGTACATATCTTTCCTAGTAGATCTAGTGCTGTGCATATCATTCCTAGTAGATCTAGTGCTGTACAAATCATTCCTAGTAGATCTAGTGCTGTACATATCATTCCTAGTACATCTAGTGCTGTACATATCATTCCTAGTAGATCTAGTGCTGTACATATGGTAGATCTAGTGCTGTATATTTCATTAATAGCAGATCTAGTGCTCTACATATCATTAATAGCAGATCTAGTGCTGTACATATCTTTCCTAGTAGATCTAGTGCTGTGCACATCATTCCTAGTAGATCTAGTGCTGTACATATCATTCCTAGTAGATCTAGTGCTGTACATATCATTCCTAGTAGATCTACATTTACATTACATTTACATTTAAGTCATTTAGCAGACGCTCTTATCCAGAGCGACTTACAAATTGGTGAATTCACCTTCTGACATCAGTGGAACAGCCACTTTACAATAGTGCATCTAAATCATTTAAGGGGGGGGTGAGAAGGATTGCTTTATCCTATCCTAGGTATTCCTTGAAGAGGTGGGGTTTCAGGTGTCTCCGGAAGGTGGTGATTGACTCCGCTGTCCTGGCGTCGTGAGGGAGTTTGTTCCACCATTGGGGGGCCAGAGCAGCGAACAGTTTTGACTGGGCTGAGCGGGAACTGTACTTCCTCAGTGGTAGGGAGGCGAGCAGGCCAGAGGTGGATGAACGCAGTGCCCTTGTTTGGGTGTAGGGCCTGATCAGAGCCTGGAGGTACTGCGGTGCCGTTCCCCTCACAGCTCCGTAGGCAAGCACCATGGTCTTGTAGCGGATGCGAGCTTCAACTGGAAACCAGTGGAGAGAGCGGAGGAGCGGGGTGACGTGAGAGAACTTGGGAAGGTTGAACACCAGACGGGCTGCGGCGTTCTGGATGAGTTGTAGGGGTTTAATGGCACAGGCAGGGAGCCCAGCCAACAGCGAGTTGCAGTAATCCAGACGGGAGATGACAAGTGCCTGGATTAGGACCTGCGCCGCTTCCTGTGTGAGGCAGGGGCGTACTCTGCGGATGTTGTAGAGCATGAACCTACAGGAACGGGCCACCGCCTTGATGTTAGTTGAGAACGACAGGGTGTTGTCCAGGATCACGCCAAGGTTCTTAGCGCTCTGGGAGGAGGAAACAATGGAGTTGTCAACCGTGATGGCGAGATCATGGAACGGGCAGTCCTTCCCCGGGAGGAAGAGCAGCTCCGTCTTGCCGAGGTTCAGCTTGAGGTGGTGATCCGTCATCCACACTGATATGTCTGCCAGACATGCAGAGATGCGATTCGCCACCTGGTCATCAGAAGGGGGAAAGGAGAAGATTAATTGTGTGTCGTCTGCATAGCAATGATAGGAGAGACCATGTGAGGTTATGACAGAGCCAAGTGACTTGGTGTATAGCGAGAATAGGAGAGGGCCTAGAACAGAGCCCTGGGGGACACCAGTGGTGAGAGCGCGTGGCGAGGAGACAGATTCCCGCCACGCCACCTGGTAGGAGCGACCTGTCAGGTAGGACGCAATCCAAGCGTGGGCCGCACCGGAGATGCCCAACTCGGAGAGGGTGGAGAGGAGGATCTGATGGTTCACAGTGTCGAAGGCAGCCGATAGGTCTAGAAGGATGAGAGCAGAGGAGAGAGAGTTAGCTTTAGCAGTGCGGAGCGCCTCCGTGATACAGAGAAGAGCAGTCTCAGTTGAATGACTAGTCTTGAAACCTGACTGATTTGGATCAAGAAGGTCATTCTGAGAGAGATAGCGGGAGAGCTGGCCAAGGACGGCACGTTCAAGAGTTTTGGTGAGAAAAGAAAGAAGGGATACTGGTCTGTAGTTGTTGACATCGGAGGGATCGAGTGTAGGTTTTTTCAGAAGGGGTGCAACTCTCGCTCTCTTGAAGACGGAAGGGACGTAGCCAGCGGTCAGGGATGAGTTGATGAGCGAGGTGAGGTAAGGGAGAAGGTCTCCGGAAATGGTCTGGAGAAGAGAGGAGGGGATAGGGTCAAGCGGGCAGGTTGTTGGGCGGCCGGCCGTCACAAGAAGCGAGATTTCATCTGGAGAGAGAGGGGAGAAAGAGGTCAGAGCACAGGGTAGGGCAGTGTGAGCAGAACCAGCGGTGTCGTTTGACTTAGCAAACGAGGATCGGATGTCGTCGACCTTCTTTTCAAAATGGTTGACGAAGTCATCTGCAGTGAGGGAGGAGGGGGGGGGAGGGGGAGGAGGATTCAGGAGGGAGGAGGATTCAGGAGGGAGGAGAAGGTGGCAAAGAGCTTCCTAGGGTTAGAGGCAGATGCTTGGAATTTAGAGTGGAAGAAAGTGGCTTTAGCAGCAGAGACAGAGGAGGAAAATGTAGAGAGGAGGGAGTGAAAGGATGCCAGGTCCGCAGGGAGGCGAGTTTTCCCTCATTTCCGCTCGGCTGCCCGGAGCACTGTTCTGTGAGCTCGCAATGAGTCGTCGAGCCACGGAGCGGGAGGGGAGGACCGAGCCGGCCTGGAGGATAGGGGACATAGAGAGTCAAAGGATGCAGAAAGGGAAGAGAGGAGGGTTGAGGAGGCAGAATCAGGAGATAGGTTGGAGAAGGTATGAGCAGAGGGAAGAGATGATAGGATGGAAGAGGAGAGAGTAGCGGGGGAGAGAGAGCGAAGGTTGGGACGGCGCAATACCATCCGAGTAGGGGCAGTGTGGGAAGTGTTGGATGAGAGCGAGAGGGAAAAGGATACAAGGTAGTGGTCGGAGACTTGGAGGGAGTTGCAATGAGGTTAGTGGAAGAACAGCATCTAGTAAAGATGAGGTCGAGCGTATTGCCTGCCTTGTGAGTAGGGGGAAGGTGAGAGGGTGAGGTCAAAGAGGAGAGGAGTGGAAAGAAGGAGGCAGAGAGGAATGAGTCAAAGGTAGACGTGGGGAGGTTAAAGTCGCCCAGGACTGTGAGAGGTGAGCCGTCCTCAGGAAAGGAGCTTATCAAGGCATCAAGCTCATTGATGAACTCTCCGAGGGAACCTGGAGGGCGATAAATGATAAGGATGTTAAGCTTGAAAGGGCTGGTAACTGTGACAGCATGGAATTCAAAGGAGGCGATAGACAGATGGGTAAGGGGAGAAAGAGAGATTGACCACTTGGGAGAGATGAGGATCCCGGTGCCACCACCCCGCTGACCAGAAGCTCTCGGGGTGTGCGAGAACACGTGGGCGGACGAAGAGAGAGCAGTAGGAGTAGCAGTGTTGTCTGTGGTGATCCATGTTTCTGTCAGTGCCAAGAAGTCGAGGGACTGGAGGGAGGCATAGGCTGAGAATGCTGTACATATCATTCCTAGTAGATCTCGTGCTGTACATATCATTCCTAGTAGATCTAGTGCTGTGCATATCATTCCTAGTATATCTAGTGCTGTGCATATCATTCCTAGTAGATCTAGTGCTGTACATATCATTCCTAGTAGATCTAGTGCTGTACATATCATTAATAGTAGATCTAGTGCTGTACATATCATTCCAAGTAGATCTAGTGCTGTGCATATCATTCCTAGTAGATCTAGTGCTGTACATATCATTCCTAGTATATCTAGTGCTGTGCATATCATTCCTAGTAGATCTAGTGCTGTACATATCATTCCTAGTAGATCTAGTGCTGTACATATCATTAATAGTAGATCTAGGGCTGTACATATCATTAATAGCAGATCTAGTGCCATACATATCATTCCTGGTATATCTAGTGCTGTACATATCATTCCTAGTAGATATAGTGCTGTGCATATCATTCCTAGTAGATCTAGTGCTGTACATATCATTCCTAGTAGATCTAGTGCTGTACATATCATTCCTAGTAGATCTAGTGCTGTACATATCATTAATAGCAGATCTAGTGCAGTACATATCATTCCTGGTAGATCTAGTGCTGTACATATCATTCCTAGTAGATCTAGTGCTGTACACATCATTCCTAGTAGGTCTAGTGCTGTACATATCATTCCTAGTAGATATAATGCTGTACATATCATTCCTAGTAGATCTAGTGCTGTGCATATCATTCCTAGTAGATCTAGTGCTGTACATATCATTCCTAGTAGATCTCGTGCTGTACATATCATTCCTAGTAGATCTAGTGCTGTGCATATCATTCCTAGTATATCTAGTGCTGTGCATATCATTCCTTTTAGATCTAGTGCTGTACATATCATTCCTAGTAGATCTAGTGCTGTACATATCATTAATAGTAGATCTAGTGCTGTACATATCATTCCAAGTAGATCTAGTGCTGTGCATATCATTCCTAGTAGATCTAGTGCTGTACATATCATTCCTAGTAAATCTAGTGCTGTGCATATCATTCCTAGTAGATCTAGTGCTGTACATATCATTCCTAGTAGATCTAGTGCTGTACATATCATTAATAGTAGATCTAGTGCTGTACATATCATTCCTAGTATATCTAGTGCTGTGCATATCATTCCTAGTAGATCTAGTGCTGTACATATCATTCCTAGTAGATCTAGTGCTGTACATATCATTAATAGTAGATCTAGTGCTGTACATATCATTCCAAGTAGATATAGTGCTGTGCATATCATTCCTAGTAGATCTAGTGCTGTACATATCATTCCTAGTATATCTAGTGCTGTGCATATCATTCCTAGTAGATCTAGTGCTGTGCATATCATTCCTAGTAGATCTAGTGCTGTACATATCATTAATAGTAGATCTAGGGCTGTACATATCATTAATAGCAGATCTAGTGCCGTACATATCATTCCTGGTATATCTAGTGCTGTACATATCATTCCTAGTAGATATAGTGCTGTGCATATCATTCCTAGTAGATCTAGTGCTGTACATATCATTCCTAGTAGATCTAGTGCAGTACATATCATTCCTGGTAGATCTAGTGCTGTACATATCATTCCTAGTAGATCTAGTGCTGTACACATCATTCCTAGTAGGTCTAGTGCTGTACATATCATTCCTAGTAGATATAATGCTGTACATATCATTCCTAGTAGATCTAGTGCTGTGCATATCATTCCTAGTAGATCTAGTGCTGTACATATCATTCCTAGTAGATCTCGTGCTGTACATATCATTCCTAGTAGATCTAGTGCTGTGCATATCATTCCTAGTATATCTAGTGCTGTGCATATCATTCCTTTTAGATCTAGTGCTGTACATATCATTCCTAGTAGATCTAGTGCTGTACATATCATTAATAGTAGATCTAGTGCTGTACATATCATTCCAAGTAGATCTAGTGCTGTGCATATCATTCCTAGTAGATCTAGTGCTGTACATATCATTCCTAGTATATCTAGTGCTGTGCATATCATTCCTAGTAGATCTAGTGCTGTACATATCATTCCTAGTAGATCTAGTGCTGTACATATCATAAATAGTAGATCTAGGGCTGTACATATCATTAATAGCAGATCTAGTGCCGTACATATCATTCCTGGTATATCTAGTGCTGTACATATCATTCCTAGTAGATATAGTGCTGTGCATATCATTCCTAGTAGATCTAGTGCTGTACATATCATTCCTAGTAGATCTAGTGCTGTACATATCATTCCTAGTAGATCTAGTGCTGTACATATCATTAATAGTAGATCTAGGGCTGTACATATCATTAATAGCAGATCTAGTGCCATACATATCATTCCTGGTATATCTAGTGCTGTACATATCATTCCTAGTAGATATAGTGCTGTGCATATCATTCCTAGTAGATCTAGTGCTGTACATATCATTCCTAGTAGATCTAGTGCTGTACATATCATTCCTAGTAGATCTAGTGCTGTACATATCATTAATAGCAGATCTAGTGCAGTACATATCATTCCTGGTAGATCTAGTGCTGTACATATCATTCCTAGTAGATCTAGTGCTGTACACATCATTCCTAGTAGGTCTAGTGCTGTACATATCATTCCTAGTAGATATAATGCTGTACATATCATTCCTAGTAGATCTAGTGCTGTGCATATCATTCCTAGTAGATCTAGTGCTGTACATATCATTCCTAGTAGATCTCGTGCTGTACATATCATTCCTAGTAGATCTAGTGCTGTGCATATCATTCCTAGTATATCTAGTGCTGTGCATATCATTCCTTTTAGATCTAGTGCTGTACATATCATTCCTAGTAGATCTAGTGCTGTACATATCATTAATAGTAGATCTAGTGCTGTACATATCATTCCAAGTAGATCTAGTGCTGTGCATATCATTCCTAGTAGATCTAGTGCTGTACATATCATTCCTAGTAAATCTAGTGCTGTGCATATCATTCCTAGTAGATCTAGTGCTGTACATATCATTCCTAGTAGATCTAGTGCTGTACATATCATTAATAGTAGATCTAGTGCTGTACATATCATTCCTAGTATATCTAGTGCTGTGCATATCATTCCTAGTAGATCTAGTGCTGTACATATCATTCCTAGTAGATCTAGTGCTGTACATATCATTAATAGTAGATCTAGTGCTGTACATATCATTCCAAGTAGATATAGTGCTGTGCATATCATTCCTAGTAGATCTAGTGCTGTACATATCATTCCTAGTATATCTAGTGCTGTGCATATCATTCCTAGTAGATCTAGTGCTGTACATATCATTCCTAGTAGATCTAGTGCTGTACATATCATTAATAGTAGATCTAGGGCTGTACATATCATTAATAGCAGATCTAGTGCCGTACATATCATTCCTGGTATATCTAGTGCTGTACATATCATTCCTAGTAGATATAGTGCTGTGCATATCATTCCTAGTAGATCTAGTGCTGTACATATCATTCCTAGTAGATCTAGTGCAGTACATATCATTCCTGGTAGATCTAGTGCTGTACATATCATTCCTAGTAGATCTAGTGCTGTACACATCATTCCTAGTAGGTCTAGTGCTGTACATATCATTCCTAGTAGATATAATGCTGTACATATCATTCCTAGTAGATCTAGTGCTGTGCATATCATTCCTAGTAGATCTAGTGCTGTACATATCATTCCTAGTAGATCTCGTGCTGTACATATCATTCCTAGTAGATCTAGTGCTGTGCATATCATTCCTAGTATATCTAGTGCTGTGCATATCATTCCTTTTAGATCTAGTGCTGTACATATCATTCCTAGTAGATCTAGTGCTGTACATATCATTAATAGTAGATCTAGTGCTGTACATATCATTCCAAGTAGATCTAGTGCTGTGCATATCATTCCTAGTAGATCTAGTGCTGTACATATCATTCCTAGTATATCTAGTGCTGTGCATATCATTCCTAGTAGATCTAGTGCTGTACATATCATTCCTAGTAGATCTAGTGCTGTACATATCATAAATAGTAGATCTAGGGCTGTACATATCATTAATAGCAGATCTAGTGCCGTACATATCATTCCTGGTATATCTAGTGCTGTACATATCATTCCTAGTAGATATAGTGCTGTGCATATCATTCCTAGTAGATCTAGTGCTGTACATATCATTCCTAGTAGATCTAGTGCTGTACATATCATTCCTAGTAGATCTAGTGCTGTACATATCATTAATAGCAGATCTAGTGCAGTACATATCATTCCTGGTAGATCTAGTGCTGTACATATCATTCCTAGTAGATCTAGTGCTGTACATATCATTCCTAGTAGGTCTAGTGCTGTACATATCATTCCTAGTAGATATAATGCTGTACATATCATTCCTAGTAGATCTAGTGCTGTGCATATCATTCCTAGTAGATCTAGTGCTGTGCATATCATTCCTAGTAGATATAGTGCTGCGCATATCATTCCTAGTAGATCTAGTGCTGTACACATCATTCCTAGTAGATCTAGTGCTGTACATATAATTCCTAGTATATCTAGTGCTGTGCATATCATTCCTAGTAGATCTAGTGCTGTACATATCATTCCTAGTAGATCTAGTGCTGTACATATCATTAATAATAGATCTACGGCTGTACATATCATTAATAGCAGATCTAGTGCCGTACATATCATTCCTGGTATATCTAGTGCTGTACATATCATTCCTAGTAGATCTAGTGCTGTACATATCATTCCTAGTAGATCTAGTGCTGTACATATCATTCCTAGTAGATCTAGTGCTGTACATATCATTAATATTAGATCTAGGGCTGTACATATCATTAATAGCAGATCTAGTGCCGTACATATCATTCCTGGTATATCTAGTGCTGTACATATCATTCCTAGTAGATATAGTGCTGCGCATATCATTCCTAGTAGATCTAGTGCTGTACACATCATTCCTAGTAGATCTAGTTCTGTACATATCATTAACAGCAGATCTGATGCCGTACATATTATTCCTAGTAGATCTAGTGCTGTACATATCATTCCTAGTAGATCTAGTGCTGTACATATCATTCCTAGTAGATCTAGTGCTGTTCATATCATTGCTAGTAGATCTAGTGTAAATTCATCCAGTGTAGATAGATTGCATTTGGCTTCTGTTCCAGTGCAATTTGAGTTACTATTGGATTCTTCTTGATTTCTTGTTGTTCATTCTGTTACTACATCATTAGGAGCTTGTAACACAAGCTTTTCACTGCATCCGCTATAACATCTTGCAAACTGTGTATGTGACCAATCAACTTTAAGTTGATAACAGTATTGTAGTGTTATGTGCATCTGAGGCTACTGCCCAGATCAGTCTCTGCTCCCCACCATCAGTAGAATGAAGTTACCCCAACACACTGATCCAAGATGTTCAGTTTCCATTATTCCCCCTAATGCTTCTGTTTAAAATCGAGGAAGAGATAAACTGATCTTAAATCTGTGCCTAAGGGGCCATCATCTCGCCAGGCATCTTTTCATCCCCCCTCTGGTGGTCTATGGCGGAACTACACCAGGCACTTGTTGACGAAAGATAGCCCATCCAGTGGTTGTCGTTGGTTAATCATTTATATATTTGCACATTGATTTCTCCCTCAGCTTGATGCTTGACTAATCCATGGTGACAGTTTATCTCAGTCTGATGGATGTGACAGAGTCGGTAAGCACATACATAGCAGAATAAATAGGATGTGAACCAGCGAGCAGCCAACATAGCTGCATCTCAGGTCTTAGTGTGACACCTATGGACAAGGCATTGGACAAGACAGCCGTGTAATTATGTGTCGATACAAAGGAGTGTGCTGGATACACAGAGTAAATCTGGACTAAGGAGTGTGGAGATTGATAGCAAGCCATGTTGATGTGTCTCTATCCCTCCCCATCTCACGGCCCCCTGCGGGTAGAGCTATCTGCCTGCCTGTTTTAGCTAGGTACCACGCTGGGTGATGTACAGCTCTGTGTGGGTAGGAGAGAGAGAAACTTTTTGACTTTGTCTTTACTGTCACGCCCTGACCTTAGAGCTCCTTATTTATTCTCTAGGTTTGGTTAGGTCAGGGTGTGACTCGGGTGGGAAAATCTAAGTTTTCTATTTCTTTGTTGTTTTACAGAGAGTGGTTCCCAATCAGAGGCATCTGTCTATCGTTGTCTCTGATTAGGGATCATATATAAATTGACATTTTCTGACCTGACGGAACTGTTCACTTTCGATTTGTTATTTTTGTTTGAGTGTTTCTTGTAAATAAATATCATGAACACACAGAGAGAGAGAGAGAGAGAGAGAGAGAGAGAGAGAGAGAGAGAGAGAGAGAGAGAGTGGGAGAGAGAGAGAGAGAGAGAGAGAGAGAGAGAGAGAGAGAGAGAGAGAGAGAGAGAGAGAGAGAGAGAGAGAGAGAGAGGGGGAGAGAGAGAGAGAGAGAGAGAGAGAGAGAGAGAGAGAGAGAGAGAGAGAGAGAGAGAGAGAGAGAGAGAGAGAGAGAGAGAGAGAGAGAGAGAGAGAGAGAGAGAGAGAGAGAGAGAGAGAGAGAGAGAGAGAGAGGGGGAGAGAGAGAGAGACAGAGGGGGAGAGAGAGAGAGAGAGAGAGAGAGAGAGAGAGAGAGAGAGAGAGAGAGAGAGAGAGAGAGAGAGAGAGAGAGAGAGAGAGAGAGAGAGAGAGAGAGAGAGAGTCTGGTAATAGAGTCGGTCTGAAAAGAGGGTCACTGTATTCCTAATCAGATAAGGGGCCTCGTTGCCACTGACAGAGGGAGAGATAGGGGAGAGGGGTAGGAGGGAGGAGAGATAACGACGTGGTAGGATAGAGATAGGAAAAGAAGATGGGTGAGGAAAAAGAAAAGATGGGGACTGTGTAGATAGAGGAGATGAGGGTAGAGAGATTCTGAAGGAAACGGAGAAAGAGCCGACCAGACAAAGAGAGAGATAGTGTGATGAATGTGAACATGAGTGACAGAGCGGAGGAGGGGGTTGGTAGAGAGAGTTGGTGACTCTGTAGTTAGAGAGAAGAGACAGGAGAGAGACTTGTTAGGAAGTGGAGAGATGGCGAGACAGATAGAGGAATGGAGGAAGGGATGGGGGAGCACATTATCCACTATAGTAGCCTAAAAGCACAATCAATGGATTTATGCCCCCAAAAAGTACAGTGAAGTGTTCTTAAATGTCCTTGTCTTTTGTTAGTCATCTTTATCAGACAATTCCCACTGAAATGGAATGTGCTGAGTGTGCTTTTATGTGCCTTTTGTACATTTACGTGTCCTTGCCTATGTGCGCTTTCTTTCAGTGTTTGTGTGTGTGTGGGGGGGGGGGAGTAGTTTTTTATACTGTCGTAGCTCTCCAGGCTTTATGAGCCCCATATAATGTAATGTTCGGTAGCCTGCCAACACCCCTGTCCACTGAGTATCACACTGATCCTTAGGGCTACACACATACACAGACAAACAAAGACACACACACACACACAAACCTGTCTGTTGAACAGCACTGATCCTTATAGGGCTGCAAGAAGGCCTGCAGGAAATATTGTTAATACGGAGCAGTGACCTCACCATCAGCACACTGTACAACATTATCAAACCTACTGGAAATGATCAGTAGCACTGTACAACATTATCAAACCTACTGGAAATGATCAGTAGCACTGTACAACATTATCAAACCTACTGGAAATGATCAGTAGCACTGTACAACATTATCAAACCTACTGGAAATGATCAGTAGCACTGTACAACATTATCAAACCTACTGGAAATGATCAGTAGCACTGTACAACATGATCAAACCTACTGGAAATTATCAGTAGCACTGTACAACATTATCAAACCTACTGGAAATGGTCAGTAGCACTGTACAACAATATCAAACCTACTGGAAATGATCAGTAGCACTGTACAACATTATCAAACCTACTGGAAATGATCAGTAGCACTGTACAACATTATCAAACCTACTGGAAATTATCAGTAGCACTGTACAACATTATCAAACCTACTGGAAATGATCAGTAGCACTGTACAGCATTATCAAACCTACTGGAAATTATCAGGAGCACTGTACAACATTATCAAACCTACTGGAAATGATCAGTAGCACTGAAGACTAATGACAAAAGAAAGTTCAATATCGAAGGTATGGCTTTGGAGTTAGACAAAATATAGAGACATTTAAATGGTAGTTCAAGACAAAAGATAAGGATGTCAGTAAGACAAAAGATGACATGTTGAAGGTAGACGACAACACTGCTGGCCTTTAAAAGCAGCAGCAGCTGCTGTCTTTAGGTTTGTCATTTAGTGACGAACAGGTGCAGTGAATAGAGTCAAGGCTCTAATTCAATTCTAGCAGCTTTTCAGAGAGAGAAGGGGAAAGACAGACAGACAGACAGACAGACAGACAGACAGACAGACAGACAGAGAGCGGGAGAAAAAGAAAGAGAGAGAGGGAGAGAGAGAGGGAGAGAGAGAGGGAGAGAGAGAGGGAGCGAGAGGGATATAAAGAGAGAGAGAGCGGGAGAGAGGGGATAGAAAGAGAGCGAGAGCAGGAGAGAGATAGGGCAGGAGAGAGAGAGAGAGAGAGAGAGAGAGAGAGAGAGAGAGAGAGAGAGAGGAGAAGGAGAGAGGGAGTCAGAGAGAGAGAGGAGAAGAAGAGAGGGAGTCAGAGAGAGAGACCGAGAGGTGGAGGGAGGGAGAGAGAGAGACATGGGAGAGAGAGAAACAAAGACACATAGAGAGGAAAAATGTAGATAAAAAGTGTGTATGTGTGTGCATGCGCATGTATGTGTGGTCCTCAGGTATTGACTGCCCTATACTGTATCATCAGAAGACATTAAACACCAACACATAGAAATCTGTATGTTTCAGATAACTTGTTATCACACCACCACCACCGTCACCTCACACACAGACACTCAATCACAGAGAAGAATAGCACATTCGCTCTCACAATCTCTTTGTTCACAAACACTCACACTCTCCATCACACTGGAAAGCACATTCACTCACTCAATGTCTATGACACACACAAACACGCACACACACACACACACACACACACACACACACACACACACACACACACACACACACACACACACACACACACACACACACACACACACACACACACACACACACACACACAAACATCCATGTGAACCAACAAACTGTCTCCAGCAGAGCAACAATATGAGATGAGAGGGAAAGAGGGAGGGAGAGAGAGACAGAGAGAGGGAGATGGAGAGAGAGTGAGAGAGAACGTGAGGGAGAAAGAAACAATAAAACGTGAGACAGAAAGAGAGAGAGTGAGAGGCATAGAATGCGAGAGAGGTAGAGAATGAGAGCGAGGGAGAGTGAGGAGAGGTTACAGGAGCAACCAGGACGCTCAAGATTCCATTTGAAATTGGGTGTCTGTCCATGTCCAGGGCCCCCTGGAGATGCAGAGTTTATTTATTTATTGTCCTGATGAGAATGAAAATAAAAGTCAGGGGAGGTTCTCTTCTGCACTGTTCAACCAATCCAGTAAATGTGGAGGGGGATTTAAGTGTCGCCTTTAACGTACAGAAAAGGAAGTCGCGTTCCATTTCCCCTAAACACCAAAACATACAGTGAGAGGAGAGGGTAGATGAGAGGGTAGAGGAGAGGTTAAAGATGGTAGAGGAGAGGTCAGAGAGGGTAGAAGGGGGAGAGGAGAGGGTAGAGGAGAAAGCAAAGAGGGTAGAGGAGGGAGAGGAGAGTGTAGGGTAGGGTAGAGGAGAGGTTAGAGAGGGTAGAGCGGGGAGAGGAGAGAGTAGTGGGTGGAGGGGTAGAAGAGAGGGTAGAGGAGAGGTTAGAGAGTGTAGAGGAGAAAGAGAAGAGGATAAAGGGGTGGTGAGGAGAGGGTAGAAAAGAGGGTAGAGGAAGGAGAAGAGAGGGTAGAGGAGAGGGTAGAGGAAGAAGAGAAGAGGGTAGAGGAGTGGGTAGAGGAAGTAGAGGAGAGGGTAGAGAGGGTAGAGGAAGGAGGGGAGAGGTTGAGAAGAGGGTAGAGAAAAGGGTAGAGGAGGAAGAAGAGAGGGTAGAGAAGAAAGAGGAGAGGGTAGAGGAGGGAGGGGAGATGGTAGAGGAAGATGATGAGAGGGTTTAGGAAGGAGAGGAGAGGGCAGAGGAAGGAGTGGAGGGGGTAGAGGAGAGGGTAGTGGAAGAAGAGGAGAGGGTAGAGGAAGAGGAGGAGAGGGTAGAGGAGAGGGTAGAGGAAGAATAGGAGAGGGTAGAGGAAGAAGAGGGGAGGGGAGAGGAGAGGAGAGTGTAGAAGAAGAAGAGAAGAGGGTAGAGGAAAAAGAGGAGGGGTAGAGGAAGAAGAGGAGAGGGTAGAGGAAGAAGAGGAGAGGATAGAGGAGAGGGTAGAGGAGGAAGAGGAGAGGGTAAAGGAAGAAGAGGAGAGGGTATAGGAAGAAGAGGAGAGGGTAGATTAGAGGTTAGAGGAAGAAGAGGATAGGGTAGACGAAGAAGAGGAGAAGGTAGAGCAAGAAGAGGAGAGGTTGGAGGAAGAAGAGGAGAGGGTAGATGACAGGGTAGAGGAATGAGAGGAGAGGGTAGAGGAGAGGGTAGAGGAAGGAGAGAAGAGTGTAGAGGAGTGGGTAGAGGAAGTAGAGGAGAGGGTAGAGGAAGGAGGGGAGAGGTTGAGAAGAGGGTAGAGAAAAGGGTAGAGGAGGAAGAAGAGAGGGTAGAGAAGAAAGAGGAGAGGGTAGAGGAGGGAGAGGAGATGGTAGAGGAAGATGATGAGAGGGTTTAGGAAGGAGAGGAGAGGGTAGAGGAAGGAGTGGAGGGGGTAGAGGAGAGGGTAGAGAAAGAAGAGGAGAGGGTAGAGGAAGAGGAGGAGAGGGTAGAGGAGAGGGTAGAGGAAGAATAGGAGAGGGTAGAGGAAGAAGAGGAGAGGCAAGAGGAGAGTGTAGAAGAAGAGGAGAAGAGGGTAGAGGAAAAAGAGGAGGGGTAGAGGAAGAAGAGGAGAGGGTAGAGGAAGGTGAGGAGAGGGTAGAGGAGAGGGTAGAGTCAAGGAGAGAAGAGGGTAGAGGAGTGGGTAGAGGAAGAGGAGGAGAGGGTAGAGGAAGAAGATGAGAAGGTAGAGCAAGAAGAGGAGAGGGTAGAGGAAGGAGAGGAAAGGGTAGAGGAGAGGGTAGAGGAAGGAGAGAAGAGGGTAGAGGAGTGGGTAGAGGAAGTAGAGGAGAGGGTAGAGGAAGGAGGGGAGAGGTTGAGAAGAGGGTAGAGAAAAGGGTAGAGGAGGAAGAAGAGAGGGTAGAGAAGAAAGAGGAGAGGGTAGAGGAGGGAGAGGAGATGGTAGAGGAAGATGATGAGAGGGTTTAGGAAGGAGAGGAGAGGGTAGAGGAAGGAGTGGAGGGGGTAGAGGAGAGGGTAGAGAAAGAAGAGGAGAGGGTAGAGAAGAGGAGGAGAGGGTAGAGGAGAGGGTAGAGGAAGAATAGGAGAGGGTAGAGGAAGAAGAGGAGAGGGGAGAGGAGAGTGTAGAAGAAGAAGAGAAGAGGGTAGAGGAAAAAGAGGAGGGGTAGAGGAAGAAGAGGAGAGGGTAGAGGAAGAAGAGGAGAGGATAGAGGAGAGGGTAGAGGAGTGGGTAGAGGAAGTAGAGGAGAGGGTAGAGGAAGGAGGGGAGAGGTTGAGAAGAGGGTAGAGAAAAGGGTAGAGGAGGAAGAAGAGAGGGTAGAGAAGAAAGAGGAGAGGGTAGAGGAGGGAGAGGAGATGGTAGAGGAAGATGATGAGAGGGTTTAGGAAGGAGAGGAGAGGGTAGAGGAAGGAGTGGAGGGGGTAGAGGAGAGGGTAGAGAAAGAAGAGGAGAGGGTAGAGAAGAGGAGGAGAGGGTAGAGGAGAGGGTAGAGGAAGAATAGGAGAGGGTAGAGGAAGAAGAGGAGAGGGGAGAGGAGAGTGTAGAAGAAGAAGAGAAGAGGGTAGAGGAAAAAGAGGAGGGGTAGAGGAAGAAGAGGAGAGGGTAGAGGAAGAAGAGGAGAGGGTAGAGGAGAGGGTAGAGTCAAGGAGAGAAGAGGGTAGAGGAGTGGGTAGAGGAAGAGGAGGAGAGGGTAGAGGAAGAAGATGAGAAGGTAGAGCAAGAAGAGGAGAGGGTAGAGGAAGGAGAGGAAAGGGTATAGGAGAGGGTAGAGGAAGGAGAGAAGAGGGTAGAGGAGTGGGTAGAGGAAGTAGAGGAGAGGGTAGAGGAAGGAGGGGAGAGGTTGAGAAGAGGGTAGAGAAAAGGGTAGAGGAGGAAGAAGAGAGGGTAGAGAAGAAAGAGGAGAGGGTAGAGGAGGGAGAGGAGATGGTAGAGGAAGATGATGAGAGGGTTTAGGAAGGAGAGGAGAGGGTAGAGGAAGGAGTGGAGGGGGTAGAGGAGAGGGTAGAGAAAGAAGAGGAGAGGGTAGAGAAGAGGAGGAGAGGGTAGAGGAGAGGGTAGAGGAAGAATAGGAGAGGGTAGAGGAAGAAGAGGAGAGGGGAGAGGAGAGTGTAGAAGAAGAAGAGAAGAGGGTAGAGGAAAAAGAGGAGGGGTAGAGGAAGAAGAGGAGAGGGTAGAGGAAGAAGAGGAGAGGATAGAGGAGAGGGTAGAGGAGTGGGTAGAGGAAGTAGAGGAGAGGGTAGAGGAAGGAGGGGAGAGGTTGAGAAGAGGGTAGAGAAAAGGGTAGAGGAGGAAGAAGAGAGGGTAGAGAAGAAAGAGGAGAGGGTAGAGGAGGGAGAGGAGATGGTAGAGGAAGATGATGAGAGGGTTTAGGAAGGAGAGGAGAGGGTAGAGGAAGGAGTGGAGGGGGTAGAGGAGAGGGTAGAGAAAGAAGAGGAGAGGGTAGAGAAGAGGAGGAGAGGGTAGAGGAGAGGGTAGAGGAAGAATAGGAGAGGGTAGAGGAAGAAGAGGAGAGGGGAGAGGAGAGTGTAGAAGAAGAAGAGAAGAGGGTAGAGGAAAAAGAGGAGGGGTAGAGGAAGAAGAGGAGAGGGTAGAGGAAGAAGAGGAGAGGATAGAGGAGAGGGTAGAGGAGGAAGAGGAGAGGGTAAAGGAAGAAGAGGGGGAGGGTATTGGAAGAAGAGGAGAGGGTAGATTAGAGGTTAGAGGAAGAAGAGGATAGGGTAGACGAAGAAGAGGAGAAGGTAGAGCAAGAAGAGGAGAGGGTGGAGGAAGAAGAGGAGAGGGTAGAGGAAGAGGAAGAGGAGGAGAGGGTAGAGTAGAAGTTAGAGGAATAAGAGGAGAGGTTAGAGGAAGAAGAGGATAGGGTAGTGGAAGAAGAGGAGAGGGTAGAGGAAGAAGAGGAGAAGGTAGAGGAAGAAGAGGAGAGGGTAGAGGAGGAGGAGGAGGAGAGGGTTGAGGAAAAAGAGGACAAGGTTGAGCAAGAAGATGAGAGGGTGGAGGAAGAAGAGGAGAGGGTAGAGGAAGAGGAGGAGAGGGTAGAGTAGAAGTTAGAGGAGGAGAGGGTAGAGGAAGAAAATGAGAGGTTAGAGGAAGAAGAGGAGAAGGTAGAGGAAGAAGAGGAGAGGGTAGAGGAAGAAGAGGAGAGGGTAGAGGAAGAAGAGGAGAGGGTAGAGGAAGAAGAGGAGAAGGTAGAGGAAGAAGAGGAGAGGGTAGAGGAAGAAGAGGAGAAGGTAGAGTAGGAAGAGGAGAGGGTAGAGGAAGAAAAGGAGAGGGTCGAGGAGACGGTAGATGTAGAAGAGGAGAGGGTAGAGGAAGAAGAAGAGAGGGTAGAGGAAGAAGAGGAGAGGGTGGAGGAAGAAGAGGAGAGGGTGGAGTTAGAAGAGGAGATGGTAGAGTTAGAAGAGGAGAGGGCAGAGGAAGAAGAGGAGAGGGTTGAGGAGGTAGAGGTAGAAGGGGAGATTGTATATGAGAGGTTAGAGGAAGAAAAGGAGAGGGTAGAGGAAGAAGAGGAGAGGGTAGAGGAGAGTGTAGAAGAAGAAGAGAAGAGGGTAGAGGAAGAAAAGGAGGGGTAGAGGAAGAGGAGGAGAGGGTAGAGGATGAAGAGGAGAGGGTAGAGGAAGAAGAGGAGAGGATAGAGTAGAGGTTTGAGGAAGAAGAGGCGAGGGTAGAGGAGAGGGTAGAGGAAGAAGAGGAGAGGGTAAATGAAGAAGAGGAGAGGGTAGAGGAAGAAGAGGAGAGGGTAGATTAGAGGTTAGAGGAAGAAGAGGCTATGTTAGAGGAAGAAGAGGAGAAGGTAGACCAAGAAGTGGAGAGGGTAGACAAGAAGTGGAGAGGGTAGAGGAAGAGGAGGAGAGGGTAGAGTAGAAGTTAGAGGAAGAAGAGGAGACGGTAGAGGAGAGGGTAGAGGAAGAAAATGAGAGGTTAGAGGAGAGGTTAGAGGAAGAAGAGGATAGGGTAGAGGAAGAAGAGGAGAAGGTAGTGGAAGAAGAGGAGAGGGTAGAAGAGGAAGAGGAGAGGGTAGAGGAAGGGGAGGAGAAGGTAGAGTAGAAGTTAAAGGAAGAAGAGGAGAGGGTAGAGGAGAGGTTAGAGGAAGAAGAGGATAGGGTAGAGGAAGAAGAGGAGAGGGTAGAGGAAGAAGAGGAGAGAGTAGAGGAAGAAGGGGAGAGGGTAGAGGAAGAAGAGGAGAGGGTAGAGGAAGAAGAGGAGAGGGTAGAGGAGAAGGTAGAGTAAGAAGAGGAGAGGGTAGAGGAAGAAGGGGAGAGGGTAGAGGAAGAAGAGGGAAGAGGAAGAATAGTAGAGGGTAGAGTAGAGGTTAGAGGAAGAAGAGTAGAGGGTAGAGGAAGAAGAGGATACGGTAGAGGAGAGGCTAGACGAAGAAGAGGATAGGGTAGAGTTAGAAGAGGAGAGGATAGAGGAAGAAGAGGAGAGGGAAGAGGAAGAAGAGGAGAGGGTAGAGGAAAAAGAGTCAGGTGTAGAGGAAGAAGAGGAGAGGGTAGAGGAGAGTTTAGAGGAAGAAGAGGAGAGGGTAGAGTAGAGGTTAGAGGAAGAAGTGGCGAGGGTAGAGGAGAGAGTAGAGGAAGAAGAGGAGAGGGTAAAGGAAGAAGAGGAGAGGGTAGAGGAAGAAGAGGAGAGGGTAGAGGAAGAAGAGGAGAGGGTAGAGGAAGAATAGGAGAGGGTAGAGGAAAAAGAGGAGAGGGTAGATGAAGAAGAAGAGAAGGTAGAGAGAAGACAAAGAGGAGAGTGTAGAGTTAGAAGATGAGTGGTTAGAGGAAGAAGAGGAGAGGGTAGAGGAAGAAGAGGAGATGGTAGATGAGAGGTTAGAGGAAGAAGTGGAGAGGGTAGAGTTAGAAGAGGAGAGGGTAGAGGAAGAAGAGGATAGGGAAGAGGATGAAGAGGAGAGAGTAGAGTTAGAAGATGAGAGGGTAGAGGAAGAAGATGAGAGGGTAGAGGAGAAGGTAGAGGAAGAAGAGATTATGGTAGATGGGAGGTTAGAGGAAGAAGAGCAGAGGGTAGAGGAATAAGAGGAGAGAGTAGAGGAAGAAGGGGAGAGGGTAGAGGAAGAAGAGGAGAGGGTAGAGGAAGAAGAGGAGAGGGTAGATTAGAAGGTAGAGTAAGAAGAGGAGAGGGTAGAGGAAGAAGAGGGAAGAGGAAGAATAGTAGAGGGTAGAGTAGAGGTTAGAGGAAGAAGAGTAGAGGGTAGAGGAAGAAGAGGATACGGTAGAGGAGAGGCTAGACGAAGAAGAGGAGAGGGTAGAGTTAGAAGAGGAGAGGATAGAGGAAGAAGAGGAGAGGGAAGAGGAAGAAGAGGAGAGGGTAGAGGAAGAAGAGTCAGGTGTAGAGGAAGAAGAGGAGAAGGTAGAGGAGAGTTTAGAGGAAGAAGAGGAGAGGGTAGAGTAGAGGTTAGAGGAAGAAGAGGCGAGGGTAGAGGAGAGAGTAGAGGAAGAAGAGGAGAGGGTAAAGGAAGAAGAGGAGAGGGTAGAGGAAGAAGAGGAGAGGGTAGAGGAAGAAGAGGAGAGGGTAGAGGAAGAATAGGAGAGGGTAGAGGAAAAAGAGGAGAGGGTAGAGGAAGAAGAAGAGAAGGTAGATGAGAGGGTATAGGATGAAGAGGAGAGGGTAGAGGAAGAAGCGGATAGGGAAGAGGAAGAGGAGGAGAGGGAAGAAGACGAAGAGGAGAGGGTAGAGGAAGAAGAGGAGAGGGTAGAGGAAGAATAGGAGATGGTAGATGAGAGGTTAGAGGAAGAAGTGGAGAGGGTAGAGTTTGAAGATGAGAGGGTAGAGGAAGAAGATGAGAGGGTAGAGGAGAAGGTAGAGGAAGAAGAGGATATGGATGATGAGAGGTTAGAGGAAGAAGAGCAGAGGGTAGAGGAAGAAGAAGAGAGAGTAGAGGAAGAAGGGGAGAGTGTAGATGAAGAAGAGGAGAGGGTAGAGTTAGAAGAGGAGAGGATAGAGGAAGAAGAGGAGAGGGAAGAGGAAGAAGAGGAGAGGGTAGAGGAAGAAGAGTCAGGTGTAGAGGAAGAAGAGGAGAGGGTAGAGGAGAGGTTAGAGGAACAAGAGGGGAGGGTAGAGGAGAGAGTAGAGGAAGAAGAGGAGAGGGTAAAGGAAGAAGAGGAGAGGGTAGAGGAAGAAGAGGAGAGGGTAGAGGAAGAAGAGGAGAGGGTAGAGGAAGAAGAGGAGAGAGTAGAGGAAGAATAGGAGAGGGTAGAGGAAAAAGAGGAGAGGGTAGAGGAAGAAGAAGAGAAGGTAGAGGAGAGGGTATAGGATGAAGAGGAGAGGGTAGAGGAAGAAGAGGATAGGGAAGAGGAAGAGGAGGAGAGGGAAGAAGACAAAGAGGAGAGGGTAGAGGAAGAAGATGAGAGGGTAGAGGAAGAATAGGAGATGGTAGATGAGAGGTTAGAGGAAGAAGTGGAGAGGGTAGAGTTTGAAGATGAGAGGGTAGAGGAAGAAGATGAGAGGGTAGAGGAGAAGGTAGAGGAAGAAGAGGATATGGTAGATGAGAGGTTAGAGGAAGAAGAGCAGAGGGTAGAGGAAGAAGCAGAGAGAGTAGAGGAAGAAGGGGAGAGGGTAGATGAAGAAGAGGAGAGGGTAGAGTTAGAAGAGGAGAGGATAGAGGAAGAAGAGGAGAGGGAAGAGGAAGAAGAGGAGAGGGTAGAGGAAGAAGAGTCAGGTGTAGAGGAAGAAGAGGAGAGGGTAGAGGAGAGTTTAGAGGAAGAAGAGGAGAGGGTAGAGTAGAGGTTAGAGGAACAAGAGGGGAGGTTAGAGGAGAGAGTAGAGGAAGAAGAGGAGAGGGTAAAGGAAGAAGAGGAGAGGGTAGAGGAAGAAGAGGAGAGGGTAGACGAAGAAGAGGAGAAGGTAGAGGAGAGGATAGAGGAAGAATAGGATACGGTAGAGGAAGACGAGGAGAGGGAAGAGGAAGAAGAGGATAGGGTAGAGGAAGAAGAGGTGAGTGTAGAGGAAGAAGAGGAGAGGGTTGATGAAGAAGAGGAGAGAGTAGAGGAAGAAGGGGAGAGGGTAGAGGAAGAAGAGGAGAGGGAAGAGGAAGAAGAGGATAGGGTAGAGGAAGAAGAGGCGAGTGTAGAGGAAGAAGAGGAGAGGGTAGAGGAGAGTTTAGAGGAAGAAGAGGAGAGGGTAGAGTAGAGGTTAGAGGAAGAAGAGGCGAGGGTAGAGGAGAGGGGTGAGGAAGAAGAGGAGAGGGTAAAGGAAGAAGAGGAGAGGGTAGAGGAAGAACAGGAGAGGGTAGATTAGAGGTTAGAGGAAGAAGAGGATAGGGTAGACAAAGAAGAGGAGAAGGTAGAGGAGAGGATAGAGGAAGAATAGGAGAAGGTAGAGGAAGAAAAGGAGAGGGTAGACGAGAAGGTAGAGGAAGAAGAGGAGAGGGTAGAGGAAGAAGAGGATGAGGTAGAGGATGAAGAGGAGAGGGTAGAGGAAGAAGAGGAGAGGGTAGAGTTAGAAGATGAGAGGGTAGAGGAAGAAGAGGAGAGGGTAGAGGAAGAAGAGGAGATGGTAGATGAGAGGTAAGAGGAAGAAGAGGAGAGGGTAGAGGAAGAAGAGGATAGGGAAGAGGAAGAAGAGGAGAGGGAAGAGGAAGAATAGGAAAGAGTAGAGTAGAGGGTAGAGGAAGAAGAGGTGAAGGTAGAGGAAGAAGAGGAGAGGGTAGAGGAAGAAGAGGAGAGGGTAGAGGAGAGGTTAGAGGAAGAAGAGGATAGGGTAGAGGAAGAAGAGGAGAAGGTAGAGGAAGAAGAGGAGAGGGTAGAGGAAGAAGAGGAGAGGGTAGAGGAGGAAGAGGAGAGGGTAGAGGAGGTAGAGGAGGAGGTTGAGGAAGAAGAGGTGAGGGTAGAGGATGAAGATGAGAGGGTAGAAGAAGAAGAGGAGAGGATAGAGTAGAAGGTTAGAGGAAGAATATGATATGGTAGAGGAAGAGGAGGAGAAGGTAGAGCAAGATGAGGAGAGGGTGGAGGAAGAAGAGGAGAGGGTAGAGGAACAGGAGGAGAATGTAGAGTAGAAGTTCAAGGAAGAAGAGGAGACGGTAGAGGAGAGGGTAGAGGAAGAAAAGGAGAGGTTAGAGGAGAGGTTAGAGGAAATAGAGGATATGTTAGAGGAAGAAGAGGAGAAGGTAGAGGAAGAAGAGGAGAGGGTAGAGGAGAGGGTAGAGGAAGAAAATGAGAGGTTAGAGGAGAGGTTAGAGGAAGAAGAGGATAGGGTAGAGGAAGAAGATGAAAGGGTAGAGGAAGAAGAGGAGAGGGTAGAGGAATAAGAGGAGAGAGTAGAGGAAGAAGGGGAGAGGGTAGAGGAAGAAGAGGAGAGGATAGAGGAAGAAGAGGAGAGGGTAGATTAGAAGGTAGAGTAAGAAGAGGAGAGGGTAGAGGAAGAAGAGGGAAGAGGAAGAACAGTAGAGGGTAGAGTAGAGGTTAGAGGAAGAAGAGTAGAGGGTAGAGGAAGAAGAGGATACGGTAGAGGAGAGGCTAGACGAAGAAGAGGAGAGTGTAGAGTTAGAAGAGGAGAGGATAGAGGAAGAAGAGGAGAGGGAAGAGGAAGAAGAGGAGAGGGTAGAGGAAGAAGAGTCAGGTGTAGAGGAAGAAGAGGAGAAGGTAGAGGAGAGTTTAGAGGAAGAAGAGGAGAGGGTAGAGTAGAGGTTAGAGGAAGAAGAGGATGGTATCGCGCCGTCCCAACCTTCGCTCTCTCTCCCCCGCTACTCTCTCCTCTTCCATCCTATCATCTCTTCCCTCTGCTCATACCTTCTCCAACCTTTCTCCTGAGTCTGCCTCCTCAACCCTCCTCTCTTCCCTTTCTGCATCCTTTGACTCTCTATGTCCCCTATCCTCCAGGCCGGCTCGGTCCTCCCCTCCCGCTCCGTGGCTCGATGACTCATTGCGAGCTCACAGAACAGAGCTCCGGGCAGCCGAGCGGAAATGGAGGAAAACTCGCCTCCCTGCGGACCTGGCATCCTTTCACTCCCTCCTCTCTACATTTTCCTCCTCTGTCTCTGCTGCTAAAGCCACTTTCTACCACTCTAAATTCCAAGCATCTGCCTCTAACCCTAGGAAGCTCTTTGCCACCTTCTCCTCCCTCCTGAATCCTCCTCCCCCCCTCCTCCCTCTCTGCAGATGACTTCGTCAACCATTTTGAAAAGAAGGTCGACGACATCCGATCCTCGTTTGCTAAGTCAAACGACACCGCTGGTTCTGCTCACACTGCCCTACCCTGTGCTCTGACCTCTTTCTCCCTCTCTCTCCAGATGAAATCTCGCTTCTTGTGACGGCCGGCCGCCCAACAACCTGCCCGCTTGACCCTATCCCCTCCTCTCTTCTCCAGACCATTTCCGGGGACCTTCTCCCTTACCTCACCTCGCTCATCAACTCATCCCTGACCGCTGGCTACGTCCCTTCCGTCTTCAAGAGAGCGAGAGTTGCACCCCTTCTGAAAAAACCTACACTCGATCCCTCCGATGTCAACAACTACAGACCAGTATCCCTTCTTTCTTTTCTCTCCAAAACTCTTGAACGTGCCGTCCTTGGCCAGCTCTCCCACTATCTCTCTCAGAATGACCTTCTTGATCCAAATCAGTCAGGTTTCAAGACTAGTCATTCAACTGAGACTGCTCTTCTCTGTATCACGGAGGCGCTCCGCACTGCTAAAGCTAACTCTCTCTCCTCTGCTCTCATCCTTCTAGACCTATCGGCTACCTTCGATACTGTGAACCATCAGATCCTCCTCTCCACCCTCTCCGAGTTGGGCATCTCCGGCGCGGCCCACGCTTGGATTGCGTCCTACCTGACAGGTCGCTCCTACCAGGTGGCGTGGCGAGAATCTGTCTCCTCGCCACGCGCTCTCACCACTGGTGTCCCCCAGGGCTCTGTTCTAGGCCCTCTCCTATTCTCGCTATACACCAAGTCACTTGGCTCTGTCATAACCTCACATGGTCTCTCCTATCATTGCTATGCAGACGACACACAATTAATCTTCTCCTTTCCCCCTTCTGATGACCAGGTGGCGAATCGCATCTCTGCATGTCTGGCAGACATATCAGTGTGGATGACGGATCACCACCTCAAGCTGAACCTCGGCAAGACGGAGCTGCTCTTCCTCCCGGGGAAGGACTGCCCGTTCCATGATCTCGCCATCACGGTTGACAACTCCATTGTGTCCTCCTCCCAGAGCGCTAAGAACCTTGGCGTGATCCTGGACAACACCCTGTCGTTCTCAACCAACATCATGGCGGTGGCCCGTTCCTGTAGGTTCATGCTCTACAACATCCGCAGAGTACGACCCTGCCTCACACAGGAAGCGGCGCAGGTCCTAATCCAGGCACTTGTCATCTCCCGTCTGGATTACTGCAACTCGCTGTTGGCTGGGCTCCCTGCCTGTGCCATTAAACCCCTACAACTCATCCAGAACGCCGCAGCCCGTCTGGTGTTCAACCTTCCCAAGTTCTCTCACGTCACCCCGCTCCTCCGCTCTCTCCACTGGCTTCCAGTTGAAGCTCGCATCCGCTACAAGACCATGGTGCTTGCCTACGGAGCTGTGAGGGGAACGGCACCGCAGTACCTCCAGGCTCTGATCAGGCCCTACACCCAAGCAAGGGCACTGCGTTCATCCACCTCTGGCCTGCTCGCCTCCCTACCATTGAGGAAGTACAGTTCCCGCTCAGCCCAGTCAAAACTGTTCGCTGCTCTGGCCCCCAATGGTGGAACAAACTCCCCTCACGACGCCAGGACAGCGGAGTCAATCACCACCTTCCGGAGACACCTGAAACCCCACCTCTTCAAGGAATACCTAGGATAAGATAAGTAATCCTTCTCACCACCCCCCCCCCTTAATGATTTAGATGCACTATTGTAAAGTGGCTGTTCCACTGGATGTCAGAAGGTGAATTCACCAATTTGTAAGTCGCTCTGGATAAGAGCGTCTGCTAAATGACTTAAATGTAAATGTAAATGTAAATGCTTAAATGTAAGAGGCGAGGGTAGAGGAGAGAGTAGAGGAAGATGAGGAGAGGGTAAAGGATGAAGAGGAGAGGGTAGAGGAAGAAGAGGAGAGGGTAGAGGAAGAAGAGGAGAGGGTAGAGGAAGAAAAGGAGGGGTAGAGGAAGAGGAGGAGAGGGTAGAGGATGAAGAGGAGAGGGTAGAGGAAGAAGAGGAGAGGATAGAGTAGAGGTTTGAGGAAGAAGAGGCGAGGGTAGAGGAGAGGGTAGAGGAAGAAGAGGAGAGGGTAAATGAAGAAGAGGATAGGGTAGAGGAAGAAGAGGAGAGGGTAGATTAGAGGTTAGAGGAAGAAGAGGCTATGTTAGAGGAAGAAGAGGAGAAGGTAGACCAAGAAGTGGAGAGGGTAGACAAGAAGTGGAGAGGGTAGAGGAAGAGGAGGAGAGGGTAGAGTAGAAGTTAGAGGAAGAAGAGGAGACGGTAGAGGAGAGGGTAGAGGAAGAAAATGAGAGGTTAGAGGAGAGGTTAGAGGAAGAAGAGGATAGGGTAGAGGAAGAAGAGGAGAAGGTAGTGGAAGAAGAGGAGAGGGTAGAAGAGGAAGAGGAGAGGGTAGAGGAAGGGGAGGAGAAGGTAGAGTAGAAGTTAAAGGAAGAAGAGGAGAGGGTAGAGGAGAGGTTAGAGGAAGAAGAGGATAGGGTAGAGGAAGAAGAGGAGAGGGTAGAGGAAGAAGAGGAGAGAGTAGAGGAAGAAGGGGAGAGGGTAGAGGAAGAAGAGGAGAGGGTAGAGGAAGAAGAGGAGAGGGTAGAGGAGAAGGTAGAGTAAGAAGAGGAGAGGGTAGAGGAAGAAGGGGAGAGGGTAGAGGAAGAAGAGGGAAGAGGAAGAATAGTAGAGGGTAGAGTAGAGGTTAGAGGAAGAAGAGTAGAGGGTAGAGGAAGAAGAGGATACGGTAGAGGAGAGGCTAGACGAAGAAGAGGATAGGGTAGAGTTAGAAGAGGAGAGGATAGAGGAAGAAGAGGAGAGGGAAGAGGAAGAAGAGGAGAGGGTAGAGGAAAAAGAGTCAGGTGTAGAGGAAGAAGAGGAGAGGGTAGAGGAGAGTTTAGAGGAAGAAGAGGAGAGGGTAGAGTAGAGGTTAGAGGAAGAAGAGGCGAGGGTAGAGGAGAGAGTAGAGGAAGAAGAGGAGAGGGTAAAGGAAGAAGAGGAGAGGGTAGAGGAAGAAGAGGAGAGGGTAGAGGAAGAAGAGGAGAGGGTAGAGGAAGAATAGGAGAGGGTAGAGGAAAAAGAGGAGAGGGTAGATGAAGAAGAAGAGAAGGTAGAGAGAAGACAAAGAGGAGAGTGTAGAGTTAGAAGATGAGTGGGTAGAGGAAGAAGAGGAGAGGGTAGAGGAAGAAGAGGAGATGGTAGATGAGAGGTTAGAGGAAGAAGTGGAGAGGGTAGAGTTAGAAGAGGAGAGGGTAGAGGAAGAAGAGGATAGGGAAGAGGATGAAGAGGAGAGGGTAGAGTTAGAAGATGAGAGGGTAGAGGAAGAAGATGAGAGGGTAGAGGAGAAGGTAGAGGAAGAAGAGATTATGGTAGATGGGAGGTTAGAGGAAGAAGAGCAGAGGGTAGAGGAATAAGAGGAGAGAGTAGAGGAAGAAGGGGAGAGATTAGAGGAAGAAGAGGAGAGGGTAGAGGAAGAAGAGGAGAGGGTAGATTAGAAGGTAGAGTAAGAAGAGGAGAGGGTAGAGGAAGAAGAGGGAAGAGGAAGAATAGTAGAGGGTAGAGTAGAGGTTAGAGGAAGAAGAGTAGAGGGTAGAGGAAGAAGAGGATACGGTAGAGGAGAGGCTAGACGAAGAAGAGGAGAGGGTAGAGGAGTGGGTAGAGGAAGAGGAGGAGAGGGTAGAGGAAGAAGATGAGAAGGTAGAGCAAGAAGAGGAGAGGGTAGAGGAAGGAGAGGAAAGGGTAGAGGAGAGGGTAGAGGAAGGAGAGAAGAGGGTAGAGGAGTGGGTAGAGGAAGTAGAGGAGAGGGTATAGGAAGGAGGGGAGAGGTTGAGAAGAGGGTAGAGAAAAGGGTAGAGGAGGAAGAAGAGAGGGTAGAGAAGAAAGAGGAGAGGGTAGAGGAGGGAGAGGAGATGGTAGAGGAAGATGATGAGAGGGTTTAGGAAGGAGAGGAGAGGGTAGAGGAAGGAGTGGAGGGGGTAGAGGAGAGGGTAGAGAAAGAAGAGGAGAGGGTAGAGAAGAGGAGGAGAGGGTAGAGGAGAGGGTAGAGGAAGAATAGGAGAGGGTAGAGGAAGAAGAGGAGAGGGGAGAGGAGAGTGTAGAAGAAGAAGAGAAGAGGGTAGAGGAAAAAGAGGAGGGGTAGAGGAAGAAGAGGAGAGGGTAGAGGAAGAAGAGGAGAGGATAGAGGAGAGGGTAGAGGAGGAAGAGGAGAGGGTAAAGGAAGAAGAGGGGAGGGTATTGGAAGAAGAGGAGAGGGTAGATTAGAGGTTAGAGGAAGAAGAGGATAGGGTAGACGAAGAAGAGGAGAAGGTAGAGCAAGAAGAGGAGAGGGTGGAGGAAGAAGAGGAGAGGGTAGAGGAAGAGGAAGAGGAGGAGAGGGTAGAGTAGAAGTTAGAGGAATAAGAGGAGAGGTTAGAGGAAGAAGAGGATAGGGTAGTGGAAGAAGAGGAGAGGGTAGAGGAAGAAGAGGAGAAGGTAGAGGAAGAAGAGGAGAGGGTAGAGGAGGAGGAGGAGGAGAGGGTTGAGGAAAAAGAGGACAAGGTTGAGCAAGAAGATGAGAGGGTGGAGGAAGAAGAGGAGAGGGTAGAGGAAGAGGAGGAGAGGGTAGAGTAGAAGTTAGAGGAGGAGAGGGTAGAGGAAGAAAATGAGAGGTTAGAGGAAGAAGAGGAGAAGGTAGAGGAAGAAGAGGAGAGGGTAGAGGAAGAAGAGGAGAGGGTAGAGGAAGAAGAGGAGAGGGTAGAGGAAGAAGAGGAGAAGGTAGAGGAAGAAGAGTAGAGGGTAGAGGAAGAAGAGGAGAAGGTAGAGTAGGAAGAGGAGAGGGTAGAGGAAGAAAAGGAGAGGGTAGAGGAGACGGTAGATGTAGAAGAGGAGAGGGTAGAGGAAGAAGAAGAGAGGGTAGAGGAAGAAGAGGAGAGGGTGGAGGAAGAAGAGGAGAGGGTGGAGTTAGAAGAGGAGATGGTAGAGTTAGAAGAGGAGAGGGCAGAGGAAGAAGAGGAGAGGGTTGAGGAGGTAGAGGTAGAAGGGGAGATTGTATATGAGAGGTTAGAGGAAGAAAAGGAGAGGGTAGAGGAAGAAGAGGAGAGGGTAGAGGAGAGTGTAGAAGAAGAAGAGAAGAGGGTAGAGGAAGAAAAGGAGGGGTAGAGGAAGAGGAGGAGAGGGTAGAGGATGAAGAGGAGAGGGTAGAGGAAGAAGAGGAGAGGATAGAGTAGAGGTTTGAGGAAGAAGAGGCGAGGGTAGAGGAGAGGGTAGAGGAAGAAGAGGAGAGGGTAAATGAAGAAGAGGAGAGGGTAGAGGAAGAAGAGGAGAGGGTAGATTAGAGGTTAGAGGAAGAAGAGGCTATGTTAGAGGAAGAAGAGGAGAAGGTAGACCAAGAAGTGGAGAGGGTAGACAAGAAGTGGAGAGGGTAGAGGAAGAGGAGGAGAGGGTAGAGTAGAAGTTAGAGGAAGAAGAGGAGACGGTAGAGGAGAGGGTAGAGGAAGAAAATGCGAGGTTAGAGGAGAGGTTAGAGGAAGAAGAGGATAGGGTAGAGGAAGAAGAGGAGAAGGTAGTGGAAGAAGAGGAGAGGGTAGAAGAGGAAGAGGAGAGGGTAGAGGAAGGGGAGGAGAAGGTAGAGTAGAAGTTAAAGGAAGAAGAGGAGAGGGTAGAGGAGAGGTTAGAGGAAGAAGAGGATGAGGTAGAGGAAGAAGAGGAGAGGGTAGAGGAAGAAGAGGAAAGAGTAGAGTAGAGGGTAGAGGAAGAAGAGGTGAAGGTAGAGGAAGAAGAGGAGAGGGTAGAGGAAGAAGAGGAGAGGGTAGAGGAGAGGTTAGAGGAAGAAGAGGATAGGGTAGAGGAAGAAGAGGAGAAGGTAGAGGAAGAAGAGGAGAGGGTAGAGGAAGAAGAGGAGAGGGTAGAGGAGGAAGAGGAGAGGGTAGAGGAGGTAGAGATAGAAGAGGAGATGGTATAGTAGAGGTTAGAGGAAGAAAAGGAGAGGGTAGAGAAAGAAGAGGAGAGGTTAGAGGAGAGGGTAGAAGAAGAAGAGAAGAGGGTAGAGGAAGAAGAGGAGGAGGTTGAGGAAGAAGAGGTGAGGGTAGAGGATGAAGATGAGAGGGTAGAAGAAGAAGAGGAGAGGATAGAGTAGAAGGTTAGAGGAAGAATATGATATGGTAGAGGAAGAGGAGGAGAAGGTAGAGCAAGATGAGGAGAGGGTGGAGGAAGAAGAGGAGAGGGTAGAGGAACAGGAGGAGAAGGTAGAGTAGAAGTTCAAGGAAGAAGAGGAGACGGTAGAGGAGAGGGTAGAGGAAGAAAAGGAGAGGTTAGAGGAGAGGTTAGAGGAAATAGAGGATAGGTTAGAGGAAGAAGAGGAGAAGGTAGAGGAAGAAGAGGAGAGGGTAGAGGAGAGGGTAGAGGAAGAAAATGAGAGGTTAGAGGAGAGGTTAGAGGAAGAAGAGGATAGGGTAGAGGAAGAAGATGAAAGGGTAGAGGAAGAAGAGGAGAGGGTAGAGGAATAAGAGGAGAGAGTAGAGGAAGAAGGGGAGAGGGTAGAGGAAGAAGAGGAGAGGATAGAGGAAGAAGAGGAGAGGGTAGATTAGAAGGTAGAGTAAGAAGAGGAGAGGGTAGAGGAAGAAGAGGAAGAGGAAGAACAGTAGAGGGTAGAGTAGAGGTTAGAGGAAGAAGAGTAGAGGGTAGAGGAAGAAGAGGATACGGTAGAGGAGAGGCTAGACGAAGAAGAGGAGAGTGTAGAGTTAGAAGAGGAGAGGATAGAGGAAGAAGAGGAGGGAGGGAAGAGGAAGAAGAGGAGAGGGTAGAGGAAGAAGAGTCAGGTGTAGAGGAAGAAGAGGAGAAGGTAGAGGAGAGTTTAGAGGAAGAAGAGGAGAGGGTAGAGTAGAGGTTAGAGGAAGAAGAGGATGGTATCGCGCCGTCCCAACCTTCGCTCTCTCTCCCCCGCTACTCTCTCCTCTTCCATCCTATCATCTCTTCCCTCTGCTCATACCTTCTCCAACCTTTCTCCTGAGTCTGCCTCCTCAACCCTCCTCTCTTCCCTTTCTGCATCCTTTGACTCTCTATGTCCCCTATCCTCCAGGCCGGCTCGGTCCTCCCCTCCCGCTCCGTGGCTCGATGACTCATTGCGAGCTCACAGAACAGAGCTCCGGGCAGCCGAGCGGAAATGGAGGAAAACTCGCCTCCCTGCGGACCTGGCATCCTTTCACTCCCTCCTCTCTACATTTTCCTCCTCTGTCTCTGCTGCTAAAGCCACTTTCTACCACTCTAAATTCCAAGCATCTGCCTCTAACCCTAGGAAGCTCTTTGCCACCTTCTCCTCCCTCCTGAATCCTCCTCCCCCCCCCTCCTCCCTCTCTGCAGATGACTTCGTCAACCATTTTGAAAAGAAGGTCGACGACATCCGATCCTCGTTTGCTAAGTCAAACGACACCGCTGGTTCTGCTCACACTGCCCTACCCTGTGCTCTGACCTCTTTCTCCCCTCTCTCTCCAGATGAAATCTCGCTTCTTGTGACGGCCGGCCGCCCAACAACCTGCCCGCTTGACCCTATCCCCTCCTCTCTTCTCCAGACCATTTCCGGGGACCTTCTCCCTTACCTCACCTCGCTCATCAACTCATCCCTGACCGCTGGCTACGTCCCTTCCGTCTTCAAGAGAGCGAGAGTTGCACCCCTTCTGAAAAAACCTACACTCGATCCCTCCGATGTCAACAACTACAGACCAGTATCCCTTCTTTCTTTTCTCTCCAAAACTCTTGAACGTGCCGTCCTTGGCCAGCTCTCCCACTATCTCTCTCAGAATGACCTTCTTGATCCAAATCAGTCAGGTTTCAAGACTAGTCATTCAACTGAGACTGCTCTTCTCTGTATCACGGAGGCGCTCCGCACTGCTAAAGCTAACTCTCTCTCCTCTGCTCTCATCCTTCTAGACCTATCGGCTACCTTCGATACTGTGAACCATCAGATCCTCCTCTCCACCCTCTCCGAGTTGGGCATCTCCGGCGCGGCCCACGCTTGGATTGCGTCCTACCTGACAGGTCGCTCCTACCAGGTGGCGTGGCGAGAATCTGTCTCCTCGCCACGCGCTCTCACCACTGGTGTCCCCCAGGGCTCTGTTCTAGGCCCTCTCCTATTCTCGCTATACACCAAGTCACTTGGCTCTGTCATAACCTCACATGGTCTCTCCTATCATTGCTATGCAGACGACACACAATTAATCTTCTCCTTTCCCCCTTCTGATGACCAGGTGGCGAATCGCATCTCTGCATGTCTGGCAGACATATCAGTGTGGATGACGGATCACCACCTCAAGCTGAACCTCGGCAAGACGGAGCTGCTCTTCCTCCCGGGGAAGGACTGCCCGTTCCATGATCTCGCCATCACGGTTGACAACTCCATTGTGTCCTCCTCCCAGAGCGCTAAGAACCTTGGCGTGATCCTGGACAACACCCTGTCGTTCTCAACCAACATCATGGCGGTGGCCCGTTCCTGTAGGTTCATGCTCTACAACATCCGCAGAGTACGACCCTGCCTCACACAGGAAGCGGCGCAGGTCCTAATCCAGGCACTTGTCATCTCCCGTCTGGATTACTGCAACTCGCTGTTGGCTGGGCTCCCTGCCTGTGCCATTAAACCCCTACAACTCATCCAGAACGCCGCAGCCCGTCTGGTGTTCAACCTTCCCAAGTTCTCTCACGTCACCCCGCTCCTCCGCTCTCTCCACTGGCTTCCAGTTGAAGCTCGCATCCGCTACAAGACCATGGTGCTTGCCTACGGAGCTGTGAGGGGAACGGCACCGCAGTACCTCCAGGCTCTGATCAGGCCCTACACCCAAGCAAGGGCACTGCGTTCATCCACCTCTGGCCTGCTCGCCTCCCTACCATTGAGGAAGTACAGTTCCCGCTCAGCCCAGTCAAAACTGTTCGCTGCTCTGGCCCCCAATGGTGGAACAAACTCCCTCACGACGCCAGGACAGCGGAGTCAATCACCACCTTCCGGAGACACCTGAAACCCCACCTCTTCAAGGAATACCTAGGATAAGATAAGTAATCCTTCTCACCACCCCCCCCCCTTAATGATTTAGATGCACTATTGTAAAGTGGCTGTTCCACTGGATGTCAGAAGGTGAATTCACCAATTTGTAAGTCGCTCTGGATAAGAGCGTCTGCTAAATGACTTAAATGTAAATGTAAATGTAAATGCTTAAATGTAAGAGGCGAGGGTAGAGGAGAGAGTAGAGGAAGATGAGGAGAGGGTAAAGGATGAAGAGGAGAGGGTAGAGGAAGAAGAGGAGAGGGTAGAGGAAGAAGAGGAGAGGGTAGAGGAAGAAAAGGAGGGGTAGAGGAAGAGGAGGAGAGGGTAGAGGATGAAGAGGAGAGGGTAGAGGAAGAAGAGGAGAGGATAGAGTAGAGGTTTGAGGAAGAAGAGGCGAGGGTAGAGGAGAGGGTAGAGGAAGAAGAGGAGAGGGTAAATGAAGAAGAGGAGAGGGTAGAGGAAGAAGAGGAGAGGGTAGATTAGAGGTTAGAGGAAGAAGAGGCTATGTTAGAGGAAGAAGAGGAGAAGGTAGACCAAGAAGTGGAGAGGGTAGACAAGAAGTGGAGAGGGTAGAGGAAGAGGAGGAGAGGGTAGAGTAGAAGTTAGAGGAAGAAGAGGAGACGGTAGAGGAGAGGGTAGAGGAAGAAAATGAGAGGTTAGAGGAGAGGTTAGAGGAAGAAGAGGATAGGGTAGAGGAAGAAGAGGAGAAGGTAGTGGAAGAAGAGGAGAGGGTAGAAGAGGAAGAGGAGAGGGTAGAGGAAGGGGAGGAGAAGGTAGAGTAGAAGTTAAAGGAAGAAGAGGAGAGGGTAGAGGAGAGGTTAGAGGAAGAAGAGGATAGGGTAGAGGAAGAAGAGGAGAGGGTAGAGGAAGAAGAGGAGAGAGTAGAGGAAGAAGGGGAGAGGGTAGAGGAAGAAGAGGAGAGGGTAGAGGAAGAAGAGGAGAGGGTAGAGGAGAAGGTAGAGTAAGAAGAGGAGAGGGTAGAGGAAGAAGGGGAGAGGGTAGAGAAAGAAGAGGGAAGAGGAAGAATAGTAGAGGGTAGAGTAGAGGTTAGAGGAAGAAGAGTAGAGGGTAGAGGAAGAAGAGGATACGGTAGAGGAGAGGCTAGACGAAGAAGAGGATAGGGTAGAGTTAGAAGAGGAGAGGATAGAGGAAGAAGAGGAGAGGGAAGAGGAAGAAGAGGAGAGGGTAGAGGAAAAAGAGTCAGGTGTAGAGGAAGAAGAGGAGAGGGTAGAGGAGAGTTTAGAGGAAGAAGAGGAGAGGGTAGAGTAGAGGTTAGAGGAAGAAGAGGCGAGGGTAGAGGAGAGAGTAGAGGAAGAAGAGGAGAGGGTAAAGGAAGAAGAGGAGAGGGTAGAGGAAGAAGAGGAGAGGGTAGAGGAAGAATAGGAGAGGGTAGAGGAAAAAGAGGAGAGGGTAGATGAAGAAGAAGAGAAGGTAGAGAGAAGACAAAGAGGAGAGTGTAGAGTTAGAAGATGAGTGGGTAGAGGAAGAAGAGGAGAGGGTAGAGGAAGAAGAGGAGATGGTAGATGAGAGGTTAGAGGAAGAAGTGGAGAGGGTAGAGTTAGAAGAGGAGAGGGTAGAGGAAGAAGAGGATAGGGAAGAGGATGAAGAGGAGAGGGTAGAGTTAGAAGATGAGAGGGTAGAGGAAGAAGATGAGAGGGTAGAGGAGAAGGTAGAGGAAGAAGAGATTATGGTAGATGGGAGGTTAGAGGAAGAAGAGCAGAGGGTAGAGGAATAAGAGGAGAGAGTAGAGGAAGAAGGGGAGAGATTAGAGGAAGAAGAGGAGAGGGTAGAGGAAGAAGAGGAGAGGGTAGATTAGAAGGTAGAGTAAGAAGAGGAGAGGGTAGAGGAAGAAGAGGGAAGAGGAAGAATAGTAGAGGGTAGAGTAGAGGTTAGAGGAAGAAGAGTAGAGGGTAGAGGAAGAAGAGGATACGGTAGAGGAGAGGCTAGACGAAGAAGAGGAGAGGGTAGAGTTAGAAGAGGAGAGGATAGAGGAAGAAGAGGAGAGGGAAGAGGAAGAAGAGGAGAGGGTAGAGGAAGAAGAGTCAGGTGTAGAGGAAGATGAGGAGAAGTTAGAGGAGAGTTTAGAGGAAGAAGAGGAGAGGGTAGAGTAGAGGTTAGAGGAAGAAGAGGCGAGGGTAGAGGAGAGAGTAGAGGAAGAAGAGGAGAGGGTAAAGGAAGAAGAGGAGAGGGTAGAGGAAGAAGAGGAGAGGGTAGAGGAAGAAGAGGAGAGGGTAGAGGAAGAATAGGAGAGGGTAGAGGAAAAAGAGGAGAGGGTAGAGGAAGAAGAAGAGAAGGTAGAGGAGAGGGTATAGGATGAAGAGGAGAGGGTAGAGGAAGAAGAGGATAGGGAAGAGGAAGAGGAGGAGAGGGAAGAAGACGAAGAGGAGAGGGTAGAGGAAGAAGAGGAGAGGGTAGAGGAAGAATAGAGATGGTAGATGAGAGGTTAGAGGAAGAAGTGGAGAGGGTAGAGTTTGAAGATGAGAGGGTAGAGGAAGAAGATGAGAGGGTAGAGGAGAAGGTAGAGGAAGAAGAGGATATGGTAGATGAGAGGTTAGAGGAAGAAGAGCAGAGCGTAGAGGAAGAAGAAGAGAGAGTAGAGGAAGAAGGGGAGAGGGTAGATGAAGAAGAGGAGAGGGTAGAGTTAGAAGAGGAGAGAATAGAGGAAGAAGAGGAGAGGGAAGAGGAAGAAGAGGAGAGGGTAGAGGAAGAAGAGTCAGGTGTAGAGGAAGAAGAGGAGAGGGTAGAGGAGAGTTTAGAGTAAGAAGAGGAGAGGGTAGAGTAGAGGTTAGAGGAACAAGAGGGGAGGGTAGAGGAGAGAGTAGAGGAAGAAGAGGAGAGGGTAAAGGAAGAAGAGGAGAGGGTAGAGGAAGAAGAGGAGAGGGTAGAGGAAGAAGAGGAGAGGGTAGAGGAAGAAGAGGAGAGGGTAGAGGAAGAATAGGAGAGGGTAGAGGAAAAAGAGGAGAGGGTAGAGGAAGAAGAAGAGAAGGTAGAGGAGAGGGTATAGGATGAAGAGGAGAGGGTAGAGGAAGAAGAGGATAGGGAAGAGGAAGAGGAGGAGAGGGAAGAAGACGAAGAGGAGAGGGTAGAGGAAGAAGAGGAGAGGGTAGAGGAAGAATAGGAGATGGTAGATGAGAGGTTAGAGGAAGAAGTGGAGAGGGTAGAGTTTGAAGATGAGAGGGTAGAGGAAGAAGATGAGAGGGTAGAGGAGAAGGTAGAGGAAGAAGAGGATATGGTAGATGAGAGGTTAGAGGAAGAAGAGCAGAGGGTAGAGGAAGAAGCAGAGAGAGTAGAGGAAGAAGGGGAGAGGGTAGATGAAGAAGAGGAGAGGGTAGAGTTAGAAGAGGAGAGGATAGAGGAAGAAGAGGAGAGGGAAGAGGAAGAAGAGGAGAGGGTAGAGGAAGAAGAGTCAGGTGTAGAGGAAGAAGAGGAGAGGGTAGAGGAGAGTTTAGAGGAAGAAGAGGAGAGGGTAGAGTAGAGGTTAGAGGAACAAGAGGGGAGGTTAGAGGAGAGAGTAGAGGAAGAAGAGGAGAGGGTAAAGGAAGAAGAGGAGAGGGTAGAGGAAGAAGAGGAGAGGGTAGACGAAGAAGAGGAGAAGGTAGAGGAGAGGATAGAGGAAGAATAGGATACGGTAGAGGAAGACGAGGAGAGGGAAGAGGAAGAAGAGGATAGGGTAGAGGAAGAAGAGGTGAGTGTAGAGGAAGAAGAGGAGAGGGTTGATGAAGAAGAGGAGAGAGTAGAGGAAGAAGGGGAGAGGGTAGAGGAAGAAGAGGAGAGGGAAGAGGAAGAAGAGGATAGGGTAGAGGAAGAAGAGGCGAGTGTAGAGGAAGAAGAGGAGAGGGTAGAGGAGAGTTTAGAGGAAGAAGAGGAGAGGGTAGAGTAGAGGTTAGAGGAAGAAGAGGCGAGGGTAGAGGAGAGGGGTGAGGAAGAAGAGGAGAGGGTAAAGGAAGAAGAGGAGAGGGTAGAGGAAGAACAGGAGAGGGTAGATTAGAGGTTAGAGGAAGAAGAGGATAGGGTAGACAAAGAAGAGGAGAAGGTAGAGGAGAGGATAGAGGAAGAATAGGAGAAGGTAGAGGAAGAAAAGGAGAGGGTAGACGAGAAGGTAGAGGAAGAAGAGGAGAGGGTAGAGGAAGAAGAGGATGAGGTAGAGGATGAAGAGGAGAGGGTAGAGGAAGAAGAGGAGAGGGTAGAGTTAGAAGATGAGAGGGTAGAGGAAGAAGAGGAGAGGGTAGAGGAAGAAGAGGAGATGGTAGATGAGAGGTAAGAGGAAGAAGAGGAGAGGGTAGAGGAAGAAGAGGATAGGGAAGAGGAAGAAGAGGAGAGGGAAGAGGAAGAATAGGAAAGGGTAGAGTAGAGGGTAGAGGAAGAAGAGGTGAAGGTAGAGGAAGAAGAGGAGATGGTAGAGGAAGAAGAGGAGAGGGTAGAGGAGAGGTTAGAGGAAGAAGAGGATAGGGTAGAGGAAGAAGAGGAGAAGGTAGAGGAAGAGGAGGGGAGGGTAGAGGAAGAAGAGGAGAGGGTAGAGGAGGAAGAGGAGAGGGTAGAGGAGGTAGAGGTAGAAGAGGAGATGGTATAGTAGAGGTTAGAGGAAGAAAAGGAGAGGGTAGAGGAAGAAGAGGAGAGGTTAGAGGAGAGGGTAGAAGAAGAAGAGAAGAGGGTAGAGGAAGAAGAGGAGGAGGTTGAGGAAGAAGAGGTGAGGGTAGAGGATGAAGATGAGAGGGTAGAAGAAGAAGAGGAGAGGATAGAGTAGAAGGTTAGAGGAAGAATAGGATATGGTAGCGGAAGAGGAGGAGAAGGTAGAGCAAGATGAGGAGAGGGTGGAGGAAGAAGAGGAGAGGGTAGAGGAACAGGAGGAGAAGGTAGAGTAGAAGTTCAAGGAAGAAGAGGAGACGGTAGAGGAGAGGGTAGAGGAAGAAAAGAGGAGGTTAGAGGAGAGGTTAGAGGAAATAGAGGATAGGTTAGAGGAAGAAGAGGAGAAGGTAGAGGAAGAAGAGCAGAGGGTAGAGGAGAGGGTAGAGGAAGAAAATGAGAGGTTAGAGGAGAGGTTAGAGGAAGAAGAGGATAGGGTAGAGGAAGAAGATGAAAGGGTAGAGGAAGAAGAGGAGAGGGTAGAGTAAGAAGAGGAGAGTGTAGAGGAAGAAGAGGAGAGGGTAGAGGAGAGGTTAGAGGACGAATAGGAGAGGGTAGAGGAAGAAAATGAGAGGGAAGAGGAGAAGGTAGAATAAGAAGAGGAGAGGGTAGAGGAGAGGGTTGAGGAAGAAGAGGAGAGGGTAGAAGAAGAACAGGATAGGTAAGAGGAATATTAGGATAGGGTAGAGTAGAGGTTAGAGGAAGAAGAGGAGAGGGTAGAGGAAGAAGAGAAGTCAGAGGAGAGGGTAGAGGAAGAAGAGGAGAGGTTAGAGGAAGAAGAGGATAGGGAAGAGGAAGAATAGGATAGGGTAGAGTAGAGGTTAGAGGAAGAAGAGGAGAAGGTAGAGGAAGAAGAGGAGAGGGTAGAGGAAGAAGAGGAGAGGGTAGAGGATAAGGTAGGGGAAGAAGAGGAGAGGGTAGAGGCTAAGGTAGAGGAAGAAGAGGAGAGGGAAGAGGAAGAAGAAGAGAGGGTAGAGGAAGAAGAGGATAGGGAAGAGGAAGAATAGGATAGGTTAGTGTAGAGGTTAGAGGAAGAAGTGGAGAGGGTAGAGGAAGAAGAGAAGTCAGAGGAGAGGGTCGAGGAAGAACAGGATAGGGTAGAGGAAGAAGAGGAGAGGGTAGAGGAAGAAGAGGAGAGGGTAGAGGAAGAAGAGTAGAAGGTAGAGGAGAGGGTAGAGGAAGAAAATGAGAGGTTAGAGGAAGAAGAGGATAGGGTAGAGGAAGAAGATGAAAGGGTAGAGGAAGAAGAGGAGAGGGGAGAGGAAGAAGAGGAGAGTGTAGAGGAAGAAGAGGAGAGGATAGAGGAGAGGTTAGAGGAAGAATAGGAGAGGGTAGAGGAAGAAAATGAGAGAGTTGAGGAGAAGGTAGAGGAAGAAGAGGAGAGGGTAGAGGAGAGGGTTGAGGAAGAAGTGGAGAGAGTAGAGTATAAGGTAGAGGAAGAAGAGGAGAGGGTAGAGGAAGAAGAGGAGAGGGTAGAAGAAGAAAAGGATAGGGAAGAGGAAGATTAGGATAGGGTAGAGTAGATGTTAGAGGAAGAAGAGGAGAGGGTAGAGGAAGAAGAGAAGTCAGAGGAGAGGGTAGAGGAAGAGGAGGATAGGGTAGAGGAAGAAGAGGAGAGGGTAGAGGAAGAAGATGAGAGGGTAGAGGAAGAAGAGTAGAAGGTAGAGGAGAGGGTAGAGGAAGAAGATGAGGGGGTACAGGAGAGGGTACAGGAGGTAGTGGAAGAAGAGGAGAGGGTAGAGGAAGAAGAGGAGAGGGTAGAGGAAGAAGAGTGTTGAGGAAGAAGAGGGTAGAGTAGAGGTTAGAGGAAGAAGAGGAGAGGGTAGAGGAAGAAGAGAAGTCAGAGGAGAGGGTAGAGGAAGAGGAGGATAGGGTAGAGGAAGAAGAGGAGAGGGTAGAGGAAGAGGAGGAGAGGTTAGAGGAAGAAGAGTAGACAGTAGAGGAGAGGGTAGAGGAAGAAGAGGAGAGGTTAGAGGAAGAAGAGTAGACGGTAGAGGAGAGGGTAGAGGAAGAAGAGGAGAGGTTAGAGGAAGAAGAGGATAGGGAAGAGGAAGAATAGGATAGGGTAGAGTAGAGGTTAGAGGAAGAAGAGGAGAAGGTAGAGGAAGAAGAGGAGAGGGTAGAGGAAGAAGAGGAGAGGGTAGAGGATAAGGTAGTGGAAGAAGAGGAGAGGGTAGAGGCTAAGGTAGAGGAAGAAGAGGAGAGGGAAGAGGAAGAAGAAGAGAGGGTAGAGGAAGAAGAGGATAGGGAAGAGGAAGAATAGGATAGGTTAGTGTAGAGGTTAGAGGAAGAAGTGGAGAGGGTAGAGGAAGAAGAGAAGTCAGAGGAGAGGGTCGAGGAAGAACAGGATAGGGTAGAGGAAGAAGAGGAGAGGGTAGAGGAAGAAGAGGAGAGGGTAGAGGAAGAAGAGTAGAAGGTAGAGGAGAGGGTAGAGGAAGAAGAGAAGAAGGTAGAGGAAGAAGAGGAGAGGGTTAGAGGAAGAAGAGGAGAGGGTAGAGGATAAGGTAGTGGAAGAAGAGGAGAAGGTAGAGGAAGAAGAAGAGAAGGTAGAGGAGAGGGTAGATTAGAGGTTAGAGGAAGAAGAGGATAGGGTAGACGAAGAAGAGGAGAAGGTAGAGCAAGAAGAGGAGAGGGTGGAGGAAGAAGAGGAGAGGGTAGAGGAAGAGGAAGAGGAGGAGAGGGTAGAGTAGAAGTTAGAGGAATAAGAGGAGAGGTTAGAGGAAGAAGAGGATAGGGTAGTGGAAGAAGAGGAGAGGGTAGAGGAAGAAGAGGAGAAGGTAGAGGAAGAAGAGGAGAGGGTAGAGGAGGAGGAGGAGGAGAGGGTTGAGGAAAAAGAGGACAAGGTTGAGCAAGAAGATGAGAGGGTGGAGGAAGAAGAGGAGAGGGTAGAGGAAGAGGAGGAGAGGGTAGAGTAGAAGTTAGAGGAGGAGAGGGTAGAGGAAGAAAATGAGAGGTTAGAGGAAGAAGAGGAGAAGGTAGAGGAAGAAGAGGAGAGGGTAGAGGAAGAAGAGGAGAGGGTAGAGGAAGAAGAGGAGAGGGTAGAGGAAGAAGAGGAGAAGGTAGAGGAAGAAGAGGAGAGGGTAGAGGAAGAAGAGGAGAAGGTAGAGTAGGAAGAGGAGAGGGTAGAGGAAGAAAAGGAGAGGGTAGAGGAGACGGTAGATGTAGAAGAGGAGAGGGTAGAGGAAGAAGAAGAGAGGGTAGAGGAAGAAGAGGAGAGGGTGGAGGAAGAAGAGGAGAGGGTGGAGTTAGAAGAGGAGATGGTAGAGTTAGAAGAGGAGAGGGCAGAGGAAGAAGAGGAGAGGGTTGAGGAGGTAGAGGTAGAAGGGGAGATTGTATATGAGAGGTTAGAGGAAGAAAAGGAGAGGGTAGAGGAAGAAGAGGAGAGGGTAGAGGAGAGTGTAGAAGAAGAAGAGAAGAGGGTAGAGGAAGAAAAGGAGGGGTAGAGGAAGAGGAGGAGAGGGTAGAGGATGAAGAGGAGAGGGTAGAGGAAGAAGAGGAGAGGATAGAGTAGAGGTTTGAGGAAGAAGAGGCGAGGGTAGAGGAGAGGGTAGAGGAAGAAGAGGAGAGGGTAAATGAAGAAGAGGAGAGGGTAGAGGAAGAAGAGGAGAGGGTAGATTAGAGGTTAGAGGAAGAAGAGGCTATGTTAGAGGAAGAAGAGGAGAAGGTAGACCAAGAAGTGGAGAGGGTAGACAAGAAGTGGAGAGGGTAGAGGAAGAGGAGGAGAGGGTAGAGTAGAAGTTAGAGGAAGAAGAGGAGACGGTAGAGGAGAGGGTAGAGGAAGAAAATGAGAGGTTAGAGGAGAGGTTAGAGGAAGAAGAGGATAGGGTAGAGGAAGAAGAGGAGAAGGTAGTGGAAGAAGAGGAGAGGGTAGAAGAGGAAGAGGAGAGGGTAGAGGAAGGGGAGGAGAAGGTAGAGTAGAAGTTAAAGGAAGAAGAGGAGAGGGTAGAGGAGAGGTTAGAGGAAGAAGAGGATAGGGTAGAGGAAGAAGAGGAGAGGGTAGAGGAAGAAGAGGAAAGAGTAGAGTAGAGGGTAGAGGAAGAAGAGGTGAAGGTAGAGGAAGAAGAGGAGAGGGTAGAGGAAGAAGAGGAGAGGGTAGAGGAGAGGTTAGAGGAAGAAGAGGATATGGTAGAGGAAGAAGAGGAGAAGGTAGAGGAAGAAGAGGAGAGGGTAGAGGAAGAAGAGGAGAGGGTAGAGGAGGAAGAGGAGAGGGTAGAGGAGGTAGAGATAGAAGAGGAGATGGTATAGTAGAGGTTAGAGGAAGAAAAGGAGAGGGTAGAGAAAGAAGAGGAGAGGTTAGAGGAGAGGGTAGAAGAAGAAGAGAAGAGGGTAGAGGAAGAAGAGGAGGAGGTTGAGGAAGAAGAGGTGAGGGTAGAGGATGAAGATGAGAGGGTAGAAGAAGAAGAGGAGAGGATAGAGTAGAAGGTTAGAGGAAGAATATGATATGGTAGAGGAAGAGGAGGAGAAGGTAGAGCAAGATGAGGAGAGGGTGGAGGAAGAAGAGGAGAGGGTAGAGGAACAGGAGGAGAAGGTAGAGTAGAAGTTCAAGGAAGAAGAGGAGACGGTAGAGGAGAGGGTAGAGGAAGAAAAGGAGAGGTTAGAGGAGAGGTTAGAGGAAATAGAGGATAGGTTAGAGGAAGAAGAGGAGAAGGTAGAGGAAGAAGAGGAGAGGGTAGAGGAGAGGGTAGAGGAAGAAAATGCGAGGTTAGAGGAGAGGTTAGAGGAAGAAGAGGATAGGGTAGAGGAAGAAGATGAAAGGGTAGAGGAAGAAGAGGAGAGGGTAGAGGAATAAGAGGAGAGAGTAGAGGAAGAAGGGGAGAGGGTAGAGGAAGAAGAGGAGAGGATAGAGGAAGAAGAGGAGAGGGTAGATTAGAAGGTAGAGTAAGAAGAGGAGAGGGTAGAGGAAGAAGAGGGAAGAGGAAGAACAGTAGAGGGTAGAGTAGAGGTTAGAGGAAGAAGAGTAGAGGGTAGAGGAAGAAGAGGATACGGTAGAGGAGAGGCTAGACGAAGAAGAGGAGAGTGTAGAGTTAGAAGAGGAGAGGATAGAGGAAGAAGAGGAGAGGGAAGAGGAAGAAGAGGAGAGGGTAGAGGAAGAAGAGTCAGGTGTAGAGGAAGAAGAGGAGAAGGTAGAGGAGAGTTTAGAGGAAGAAGAGGAGAGGGTAGAGTAGAGGTTAGAGGAAGAAGAGGATGGTATCGCGCCGTCCCAACCTTCGCTCTCTCTCCCCCGCTACTCTCTCCTCTTCCATCCTATCATCTCTTCCCTCTGCTCATACCTTCTCCAACCTTTCTCCTGAGTCTGCCTCCTCAACCCTCCTCTCTTCCCTTTCTGCATCCTTTGACTCTCTATGTCCCCTATCCTCCAGGCCGGCTCGGTCCTCCCCTCCCGCTCCGTGGCTCGATGACTCATTGCGAGCTCACAGAACAGAGCTCCGGGCAGCCGAGCGGAAATGGAGGAAAACTCGCCTCCCTGCGGACCTGGCATCCTTTCACTCCCTCCTCTCTACATTTTCCTCCTCTGTCTCTGCTGCTAAAGCCACTTTCTACCACTCTAAATTCCAAGCATCTGCCTCTAACCCTAGGAAGCTCTTTGCCACCTTCTCCTCCCTCCTGAATCCTCCTCCCCCCCCTCCTCCCTCTCTGCAGATGACTTCGTCAACCATTTTGAAAAGAAGGTCGACGACATCCGATCCTCGTTTGCTAAGTCAAACGACACCGCTGGTTCTGCTCACACTGCCCTACCCTGTGCTCTGACCTCTTTCTCCCCTCTCTCTCCAGATGAAATCTCGCTTCTTGTGACGGCCGGCCGCCCAACAACCTGCCCGCTTGACCCTATCCCCTCCTCTCTTCTCCAGACCATTTCCGGGGACCTTCTCCCTTACCTCACCTCGCTCATCAACTCATCCCTGACCGCTGGCTACGTCCCTTCCGTCTTCAAGAGAGCGAGAGTTGCACCCCTTCTGAAAAAACCTACACTCGATCCCTCCGATGTCAACAACTACAGACCAGTATCCCTTCTTTCTTTTCTCTCCAAAACTCTTGAACGTGCCGTCCTTGGCCAGCTCTCCCACTATCTCTCTCAGAATGACCTTCTTGATCCAAATCAGTCAGGTTTCAAGACTAGTCATTCAACTGAGACTGCTCTTCTCTGTATCACGGAGGCGCTCCGCACTGCTAAAGCTAACTCTCTCTCCTCTGCTCTCATCCTTCTAGACCTATCGGCTACCTTCGATACTGTGAACCATCAGATCCTCCTCTCCACCCTCTCCGAGTTGGGCATCTCCGGCGCGGCCCACGCTTGGATTGCGTCCTACCTGACAGGTCGCTCCTACCAGGTGGCGTGGCGAGAATCTGTCTCCTCGCCACGCGCTCTCACCACTGGTGTCCCCCAGGGCTCTGTTCTAGGCCCTCTCCTATTCTCGCTATACACCAAGTCACTTGGCTCTGTCATAACCTCACATGGTCTCTCCTATCATTGCTATGCAGACGACACACAATTAATCTTCTCCTTTCCCCCTTCTGATGACCAGGTGGCGAATCGCCTCTCTGCATGTCTGGCAGACATATCAGTGTGGATGACGGATCACCACCTCAAGCTGAACCTCGGCAAGACGGAGCTGCTCTTCCTCCCGGGGAAGGACTGCCCGTTCCATGATCTCGCCATCACGGTTGACAACTCCATTGTGTCCTCCTCCCAGAGCGCTAAGAACCTTGGCGTGATCCTGGACAACACCCTGTCGTTCTCAACCAACATCATGGCGGTGGCCCGTTCCTGTAGGTTCATGCTCTACAACATCCGCAGAGTACGACCCTGCCTCACACAGGAAGCGGCGCAGGTCCTAATCCAGGCACTTGTCATCTCCCGTCTGGATTACTGCAACTCGCTGTTGGCTGGGCTCCCTGCCTGTGCCATTAAACCCCTACAACTCATCCAGAACGCCGCAGCCCGTCTGGTGTTCAACCTTCCCAAGTTCTCTCACGTCACCCCGCTCCTCCGCTCTCTCCACTGGCTTCCAGTTGAAGCTCGCATCCGCTACAAGACCATGGTGCTTGCCTACGGAGCTGTGAGGGGAACGGCACCGCAGTACCTCCAGGCTCTGATCAGGCCCTACACCCAAGCAAGGGCACTGCGTTCATCCACCTCTGGCCTGCTCGCCTCCCTACCATTGAGGAAGTACAGTTCCCGCTCAGCCCAGTCAAAACTGTTCGCTGCTCTGGCCCCCCAATGGTGGAACAAACTCCCTCACGACGCCAGGACAGCGGAGTCAATCACCACCTTCCGGAGACACCTGAAACCCCACCTCTTCAAGGAATACCTAGGATAAGATAAGTAATCCTTCTCACCACCCCCCCTTAATGATTTAGATGCACTCTTGTAAAGTGGCTGTTCCACTGGATGTCAGAAGGTGAATTCACCAATTTGTAAGTCGCTCTGGATAAGAGCGTCTGCTAAATGACTTAAATGTAAATGTAAATGTAAATGCTTAAATGTAAGAGGCGAGGGTAGAGGAGAGAGTAGAGGAAGATGAGGAGAGGGTAAAGGATGAAGAGGAGAGGGTAGAGGAAGAAGAGGAGAGGGTAGAGGAAGAAGAGGAGAGGGTAGAGGAAGAAAAGGAGGGGTAGAGGAAGAGGAGGAGAGGGTAGAGGATGAAGAGGAGAGGGTAGAGGAAGAAGAGGAGAGGATAGAGTAGAGGTTTGAGGAAGAAGAGGCGAGGGTAGAGGAGAGGGTAGAGGAAGAAGAGGAGAGGGTAAATGAAGAAGAGGAGAGGGTAGAGGAAGAAGAGGAGAGGGTAGATTAGAGGTTAGAGGAAGAAGAGGCTATGTTAGAGGAAGAAGAGGAGAAGGTAGACCAAGAAGTGGAGAGGGTAGACAAGAAGTGGAGAGGGTAGAGGAAGAGGAGGAGAGGGTAGAGTAGAAGTTAGAGGAAGAAGAGGAGACGGTAGAGGAGAGGGTAGAGGAAGAAAATGAGAGGTTAGAGGAGAGGTTAGAGGAAGAAGAGGATAGGGTAGAGGAAGAAGAGGAGAAGGTAGTGGAAGAAGAGGAGAGGGTAGAAGAGGAAGAGGAGAGGGTAGAGGAAGGGGAGGAGAAGGTAGAGTAGAAGTTAAAGGAAGAAGAGGAGAGGGTAGAGGAGAGGTTAGAGGAAGAAGTGGATAGGGTAGAGGAAGAAGAGGAGAGGGTAGAGGAAGAAGAGGAGAGAGTAGAGGAAGAAGGGGAGAGGGTAGAGGAAGAAGAGGAGAGGGTAGAGGAAGAAGAGGAGAGGGTAGAGGAGAAGGTAGAGTAAGAAGAGGAGAGGGTAGAGGAAGAAGGGGAGAGGGTAGAGAAAGAAGAGGGAAGAGGAAGAATAGTAGAGGGTAGAGTAGAGGTTAGAGGAAGAAGAGTAGAGGGTAGAGGAAGAAGAGGATACGGTAGAGGAGAGGCTAGACGAAGAAGAGGATAGGGTAGAGTTAGAAGAGGAGAGGATAGAGGAAGAAGAGGAGAGGGAAGAGGAAGAAGAGGAGAGGGTAGAGGAAAAAGAGTCAGGTGTAGAGGAAGAAGAGGAGAGGGTAGAGGAGAGTTTAGAGGAAGAAGAGGAGAGGGTAGAGTAGAGGTTAGAGGAAGAAGAGGCGAGGGTAGAGGAGAGAGTAGAGGAAGAAGAGGAGAGGGTAAAGGAAGAAGAGGAGAGGGTAGAGGAAGAAGAGGAGAGGGTAGAGGAAGAAGAGGAGAGGGTAGAGGAAGAATAGGAGAGGGTAGAGGAAAAAGAGGAGAGGGTAGATGAAGAAGAAGAGAAGGTAGAGAGAAGACAAAGAGGAGAGTGTAGAGTTAGAAGATGAGTGGGTAGAGGAAGAAGAGGAGAGGGTAGAGGAAGAAGAGGAGATGGTAGATGAGAGGTTAGAGGAAGAAGTGGAGAGGGTAGAGTTAGAAGAGGAGAGGGTAGAGGAAGAAGAGGATAGGGAAGAGGATGAAGAGGAGAGGGTAGAGTTAGAAGATGAGAGGGTAGAGGAAGAAGATGAGAGGGTAGAGGAGAAGGTAGAGGAAGAAGAGATTATGGTAGATGGGACGTTAGAGGAAGAAGAGCAGACTGTAGAGGAATAAGAGGAGAGAGTAGAGGAAGAAGGGGAGAGATTAGAGGAAGAAGAGGAGAGGGTAGAGGAAGAAGAGGAGAGGGTAGATTAGAAGGTAGAGTAAGAAGAGGAGAGGGTAGAGGAAGAAGAGGGAAGAGGAAGAATAGTAGAGGGTAGAGTAGAGGTTAGAGGAAGAAGAGTAGAGGGTAGAGGAAGAAGAGGATACGGTAGAGGAGAGGCTAGACGAAGAAGAGGAGAGGGTAGAGTTAGAAGAGGAGAGGATAGAGGAAGAAGAGGAGAGGGAAGAGGAAGAAGAGGAGAGGGTAGAGGAAGAAGAGTCAGGTGTAGAGGAAGAAGAGGAGAAGGTAGAGGAGAGTTTAGAGGAAGAAGAGGAGAGGGTAGAGTAGAGGTTAGAGGAAGAAGAGGCGAGGGTAGAGGAGAGAGTAGAGGAAGAAGAGGAGAGGGTAAAGGAAGAAGAGGAGAGGGTAGAGGAAGAAGAGGAGAGGGTAGAGGAAGAAGAGGAGAGGGTAGAGGAAGAATAGGAGAGGGTAGAGGAAGAATAGGAGAGGGTAGAGGAAAAAGAGGAGAGGGTAGAGGAAGAAGAAGAGAAGGTAGAGGAGAGGGTATAGGATGAAGAGGAGAGGGTAGAGGAAGAAGAGGATAGGGAAGAGGAAGAGGAGGAGAGGGAAGAAGACGAAGAGGAGAGGGTAGAGGAAGAAGAGGAGAGGGTAGAGGAAGAATAGGAGATGGTAGATGAGAGGTTAGAGGAAGAAGTGGAGAGGGTAGAGTTTGAAGATGAGAGGGTAGAGGAAGAAGATGAGAGGGTAGAGGAGAAGGTAGAGGAAGAAGAGGATATGGTAGATGAGAGGTTAGAGGAAGAAGAGCAGAGGGTAGAGGAAGAAGCAGAGAGAGTAGAGGAAGAAGGGGAGAGGGTAGATGAAGAAGAGGAGAGGGTAGAGTTAGAAGAGGAGAGGATAGAGGAAGAAGAGGAGAGGGAAGAGGAAGAAGAGGAGAGGGTAGAGGAAGAAGAGTCAGGTGTAGAGGAAGAAGAGGAGAGGGTAGAGGAGAGTTTAGAGGAAGAAGAGGAGAGGGTAGAGTAGAGGTTAGAGGAACAAGAGGGGAGGTTAGAGGAGAGAGTAGAGGAAGAAGAGGAGAGGGTAAAGGAAGAAGAGGAGAGGGTAGAGGAAGAAGAGGAGAGGGTAGACGAAGAAGAGGAGAAGGTAGAGGAGAGGATAGAGGAAGAATAGGATACGGTAGAGGAAGACGAGGAGAGGGAAGAGGAAGAAGAGGATAGGGTAGAGGAAGAAGAGGTGAGTGTAGAGGAAGAAGAGGAGAGGGTTGATGAAGAAGAGGAGAGAGTAGAGGAAGAAGGGGAGAGGGTAGAGGAAGAAGAGGAGAGGGAAGAGGAAGAAGAGGATATGGTAGAGGAAGAAGAGGCGAGTGTAGAGGAAGAAGAGGAGAGGGTAGAGGAGAGTTTAGAGGAAGAAGAGGAGAGGGTAGAGTAGAGGTTAGAGGAAGAAGAGGCGAGGGTAGAGGAGAGGGGTGAGGAAGAAGAGGAGAGGGTAAAGGAAGAAGAGGAGAGGGTAGAGGAAGAACAGGAGAGGGTAGATTAGAGGTTAGAGGAAGAAGAGGATAGGGTAGACAAAGAAGAGGAGAAGGTAGAGGAGAGGATAGAGGAAGAATAGGAGAAGGTAGAGGAAGAAAAGGAGAGGGTAGACGAGAAGGTAGAGGAAGAAGAGGAGAGGGTAGAGGAAGAAGAGGATGAGGTAGAGGATGAAGAGGAGAGGGTAGAGGAAGAAGAGGAGAGGGTAGAGTTAGAAGATGAGAGGGTAGAGGAAGAAGCGGAGAGGGTAGAGGAAGAAGAGGAGATGGTAGATGAGAGGTAAGAGGAAGAAGAGGAGAGGGTAGAGGAAGAAGAGGATAGGGAAGAGGAAGAAGAGGAGAGGGAAGAGGAAGAATAGGAAAGGGTAGAGTAGAGGGTAGAGGAAGAAGAGGTGAAGGTAGAGGAAGAAGAGGAGATGGTAGAGGAAGAAGAGGAGAGGGTAGAGGAGAGATTAGAGGAAGAAGAGGATAGGGTAGAGGAAGAAGAGGAGAAGGTAGAGGAAGAAGAGGAGAGGGTAGAGGAAGAAGAGGAGAGGGTAGAGGAGGAAGAGGAGAGGGTAGAGGAGGTAGAGGTAGAAGAGGAGATGGTATAGTAGAGGTTAGAGGAAGAAAAGGAGAGGGTAGAGGAAGAAGAGGAGAGGTTAGAGGAGAGGGTAGAAGAAGAAGAGAAGAGGGTAGAGGAAGAAGAGGAGGAGGTTGAGGAAGAAGAGGTGAGGGTAGAGGATGAAGATGAGAGGGTAGAAGAAGAAGAGGAGAGGATAGAGTAGAAGGTTAGAGGAAGAATAGGATATGGTAGCGGAAGAGGAGGAGAAGGTAGAGCAAGATGAGGAGAGGGTGGAGGAAGAAGAGGAGAGGGTAGAGGAACAGGAGGAGAAGGTAGAGTAGAAGTTCAAGGAAGAAGAGGAGACGGTAGAGGAGAGGGTAGAGGAAGAAAAGGAGAGGTTAGAGGAGAGGTTAGAGGAAATAGAGGATAGGTTAGAGGAAGAAGAGGAGAAGGTAGAGGAAGAAGAGCAGAGGGTAGAGGAGAGGGTAGAGGAAGAAAATGAGAGGTTAGAGGAGAGGTGAGAGGAAGAAGAGGATAGGGTAGAGGAAGAAGATGAAAGGGTAGAGGAAGAAGAGGAGAGGGTAGAGTAAGAAGAGGAGAGTGTAGAGGAAGAAGAGGAGAGGGTAGAGGAGAGGTTAGAGGACGAATAGGAGAGGGTAGAGGAAGAAAATGAGAGGGAAGAGGAGAAGGTAGAATAAGAAGAGGAGAGGGTAGAGGAGAGGGTTGAGGAAGAAGAGGAGAGGGTAGAAGAAGAAGAGGATAGGTAAGAGGAATATTAGGATAGGGTAGAGTAGAGGTTAGAGGAAGAAGAGGAGAGGGTAGAGGAAGAAGAGAAGTCAGAGGAGAGGGTAGAGGAAGAAGAGGAGAGGTTAGAGGAAGAAGAGGATAGGGAAGAGGAAGAATAGGATAGGGTAGAGTAGAGGTTAGAGGAAGAAGAGGAGAAGGTAGAGGAAGAAGAGGAGAGGGTAGAGGAAGAAGAGGAGAGGGTAGAGGATAAGGTAGGGGAAGAAGAGGAGAGGGTAGAGGCTAAGGTAGAGGAAGAAGAGGAGAGGGAAGAGGAAGAAGAAGAGAGGGTAGAGGAAGAAGAGGATAGGGAAGAGGAAGAATAGGATAGGTTAGTGTAGAGGTTAGAGGAAGAAGTGGAGAGGGTAGAGGAAGAAGAGAAGTCAGAGGAGAGGGTCGAGGAAGAACAGGATAGGGTAGAGGAAGAAGAGGAGAGGGTAGAGGAAGAAGAGGAGAGGGTAGAGGAAGAAGAGTAGAAGGTAGAGGAGAGGGTAGAGGAAGAAAATGAGAGGTTAGAGGAAGAAGAGGATAGGGTAGAGGAAGAAGATGAAAGGGTAGAGGAAGAAGAGGAGAGGGGAGAGGAAGAAGAGGAGAGTGTAGAGGAAGAAGAGGAGAGGATAGAGGAGAGGTTAGAGGAAGAATAGGAGAGGGTAGAGGAAGAAAATGAGAGAGTTGAGGAGAAGGTAGAGGAAGAAGAGGAGAGGGTAGAGGAGAGGGTTGAGGAAGAAGTGGAGAGAGTAGAGTATAAGGTAGAGGAAGAAGAGGAGAGGGTAGAGGAAGAAGAGGAGAGGGTAGAAGAAGAAAAGGATAGGGAAGAGGAAGATTAGGATAGGGTAGAGTAGATGTTAGAGGAAGAAGAGGAGAGGGTAGAGGAAGAAGAGAAGTCAGAGGAGAGGGTAGAGGAAGAGGAGGATAGGGTAGAGGAAGAAGAGGAGAGGGTAGAGGAAGAAGATGAGAGGGTAGAGGAAGAAGAGTAGAAGGTAGAGGAGAGGGTAGAGGAAGAAGAGGAGAAGGTAGAGGAAGAAGATGAGGGGGTACAGGAGAGGGTACAGGAGGTAGTGGAAGAAGAGGAGAGGGTAGAGGAAGAAGAGGAGAGGGTAGAGGAAGAAGAGTGTTGAGGAAGAAGAGGGTAGAGTAGAGGTTAGAGGAAGAAGAGGAGAGGGTAGAGGAAGAAGAGAAGTCAGAGGAGAGGGTAGAGGAAGAGGAGGATAGGGTAGAGGAAGAAGAGGAGAGGGTAGAGGAAGAGGAGGAGAGGTTAGAGGAAGAAGAGTAGACAGTAGAGGAGAGGGTAGAGGAAGAAGAGGAGAGGTTAGAGGAAGAAGAGTAGACGGTAGAGGAGAGGGTAGAGGAAGAAGAGGAGAGGTTAGAGGAAGAAGAGGATAGGGAAGAGGAAGAATAGGATAGGGTAGAGTAGAGGTTAGAGGAAGAAGAGGAGAAGGTAGAGGAAGAAGAGGAGAGGGTAGAGGAAGAAGAGGAGAGGGTAGAGGATAAGGTAGGGGAAGAAGAGGAGAGGGTAGAGGCTAAGGTAGAGGAAGAAGAGGAGAGGGAAGAGGAAGAAGAGGAGAGGGTAGAGGAAGAAGAGGATAGGGAAGAGGAAGAATAGGATAGGTTAGTGTAGAGGTTAGAGGAAGAAGAGGAGAGGGTAGAGGAGGAAGAGAAGTCAGAGGAGAGGGTCGAGGAAGAACAGGATAGGGTAGAGGAAGAAGAGGAGAGGGTAGAGGAAGAAGAGGAGAGGGTAGAGGAAGAAGAGTAGAAGGTAGAGGAGAGGGTAGAGGAAGAAGAGAAGAAGGTAGAGGAAGAAGAGGAGAGGGTTAGAGGAAGAAGAGGAGAGGGTAGAGGATAAGGTAGTGGAAGAAGAGGAGAAGGTAGAGGAAGAAGAAGAGAAGGTAGAGGAGAGGGTATAGGTAGAAGAGGAGAGGGTAGAGTTAGAAGAGGAGAGGGTAGAGTTAGAAGAGGAGAGGGTAGAGGAAGAGGAGGAGAGGTTAGAGGAAGAAGAGTAGACAGTAGAGGAGAGGGTAGAGGAAGAAGAGGAGAGGTTAGAGGAAGAAGAGGATAGGGAAGAGGAAGAATAGGATAGGGTAGAGTAGAGGTTAGAGGAAGAAGAGGAGAAGGTAGAGGAAGAAGAGGAGAGGGTAGAGGAAGAAGAGGAGAGGGTAGAGGATAAGGTAGGGGAAGAAGAGGAGAAGGTAGAGGAGAGGGTACATGAGGAGGTAGTGGAAGAAGAGGAGAGGGTAGAGGAAGAAGAGGAGAGGGTAGAGGAAGAAGATGAGAGGGTAGAGGAAGAAGAGTAGAAGGTAGAGGAGAGGGTAGAGGAAGAAGAGGAGAAGGTAGAGGAAGAAGATGAGGGGGTACAGGAGAGGGTACAGGAGGTAGTAGAAGAAGAGGAGAGGGTAGAGGAAGAAGAGGAGAGGGTAGAGGAAGAAGAGTGTTGAGGAAGAAGAGGGTAGTGTAGAGGTTAGAGGAAGAAGAGGAGAGGGTACAGACAGAAGAGGAGAGGGTAGAGGAAGAAGAGGATAGGGAAGAGGAAGAATATGATAGGGTAGAGTAGAGGTTAGAGGAAGAAGAGGAGAAGGTAGAGGAAGGAGAGGAGAGGGTAGAGGAAGAAGAGGAGAGGGTAGAGGATAAGGTAGGGGAAGAAGAGGAGAAGGTAGAGGAGAGGGTACAGGAGGAGGTAGTGGAAGAAGAGGAGAGGGTAGAGGCTAAGGTAGAGGAAGAAGAGGAGAGGGAAGAGGAAGAAGAGGAGAGGGTAGAGGAAGAAGAGGATAGGGAAGAGGAAGAATAGGATAGGTTAGTGTAGAGGTTAGAGGAAGAAGAGGAGAGGGTAGAGGAAGAAGAGAAGTCAGAGGAGAGGGTCGAGGAAGAACAGGATAGGGTAGAGGAAGAAGAGGAGAGGGTAGAGGAAGAAGAGGAGAGGGTAGAGGAAGAAGAGTAGAAGGTAGAGGAGAGGGTAGAGGAAGAAGAGAAGAAGGTAGAGGAAGAAGAGGAGAGGGTTAGAGGAAGAAGAGGAGAGGGTAGAGGATAAGGTAGGGGAAGAAGAGGAGAAGGTAGAGGAAGAAGAAGAGAAGGTAGAGGAGAGGGTATAGGTAGAAGAGGAGAGGGTAGAGTTAGAAGAGGAGAGGGTAGAGTTAGAAGAGGAGAGGGTAGAGGAAGAGGAGGAGAGGTTAGAGGAAGAAGAGTAGACGGTAGAGGAGAGGGTAGAGGAAGAAGAGGAGAGGTTAGAGGAAGAAGAGGATAGGGAAGAGGAAGAATAGGATAGGGTAGAGTAGAGGTTAGAGGAAGAAGAGGAGAAGGTAGAGGAAGAAGAGGAGAGGGTAGAGGAAGAAGAGGAGAGGGTAGAGGATAAGGTAGGGGAAGAAGAGGAGAGGGTAGAGGCTAAGGTAGAGGAAGAAGAGGAGAGGGAAGAGGAAGAAGAGGAGAGGGTAGAGGAAGAAGAGGATAGGGAAGAGGAAGAATAGGATAGGTTAGTGTAGAGGTTAGAGGAAGAAGAGGAGAGGGTAGAGGAAGAAGAGAAGTCAGAGGAGAGGGTCGAGGAAGAACAGGATAGGGTAGAGGAAGAAGAGGAGAGGGTAGAGGAAGAAGAGGAGAGGGTAGAGGAAGAAGAGTAGAAGGTAGAGGAGAGGGTAGAGGAAGAAGAGAAGAAGGTAGAGGAAGAAGAGGAGAGGGTTAGAGGAAGAAGAGGAGAGGGTAGAGGATAAGGTAGTGGAAGAAGAGGAGAAGGTAGAGGAAGAAGAAGAGAAGGTAGAGGAGAGGGTATAGGTAGAAGAGGAGAGGGTAGAGTTAGAAGAGGAGAGGGTAGAGTTAGAAGAGGAGAGGGTAGAGGAAGAGGAGGAGAGGTTAGAGGAAGAAGAGTAGACAGTAGAGGAGAGGGTAGAGGAAGAAGAGGAGAGGTTAGAGGAAGAAGAGGATAGGGAAGAGGAAGAATAGGATAGGGTAGAGTAGAGGTTAGAGGAAGAAGAGAAGAAGGTAGAGGAAGAAGAGGAGAGGGTAGAGGAAGAAGAGGAGAGGGTAGAGGATAAGGTAGGGGAAGAAGAGGAGAAGGTAGAGGAGAGGGTACATGAGGAGGTAGTGGAAGAAGAGGAGAGGGTAGAGGAAGAAGAGGAGAGGGTAGAGGAAGAAGATGAGAGGGTAGAGGAAGAAGAGTAGAAGGTAGAGGAGAGGGTAGAGGAAGAAGAGGAGAAGGTAGAGGAAGAAGATGAGGGGGTACAGGAGAGGGTACAGGAGGTAGTGGAAGAAGAGGAGAGGGTGGAGGAAGAAGAGGAGAGGGTAGAGGAAGAAGAGTGTTGAGGAAGAAGAGGGTAGAGTAGAGGTTAGAGGAAGAAGAGGAGAGCGTACAGACAGAAGAGGAGAGGGTAGAGGAAGAAGAGGATAGGGAAGAGGAAGAATATGATAGGGTAGAGTAGAGGTTAGAGGAAGAAGAGGAGAAGGTAGAGGAAGGAGAGGAGAGGGTAGAGGAAGAAGAGGAGGGGGTAGAGGATAAGGTAGGGGAAGAAGAGGAGAAGGTAGAGGAGAGGGTACAGGAGGAGGTAGTGGAAGAAGAGGAGAGGGTAGAGGCTAAGGTAGAGGAAGAAGAGGAGAGGGAAGAGGAAGAAGAGGAGAGGGTAGAGGAAGAAGAGGATAGGGAAGAGGAAGAATAGGATAGGTTAGTGTAGAGGTTAGAGGAAGAAGAGGAGAGGGTAGAGGAAGAAGAGAAGTCAGAGGAGAGGGTCGAGGAAGAACAGGATAGGGTAGAGGAAGAAGAGGAGAGGGTAGAGGAAGAAGAGGAGAGGGTAGAGGAAGAAGAGTAGAAGGTAGAGGAGAGGGTAGAGGAAGAAGAGGAGAAGGTAGAGGAAGAAGAGAAGAGGGTTAGAGGAAGAAGAGGAGAGGGTAGAGGATAAGGTAGGGGAAGAAGAGGAGAAGGTAGAGGAAGAAGAAGAGAAGGTAGAGGAGAGGGTATAGGTAGAAGAGGAGAGGGTAGAGTTAGAAGAGGAGAGGGTAGAGTTAGAAGAGGAGAGGGTAGAGGAAGAGGAGGAGAGGTTAGAGGAAGAAGAGTAGACGGTAGAGGAGAGGGTAGAGGAAGAAGAGGAGAGGTTAGAGGAAGAAGAGGATAGGGAAGAGGAAGAATAGGATAGGGTAGAGTAGAGGTTAGAGGAAGAAGAGGAGAAGGTAGAGGAAGAAGAGGAGAGGGTAGAGGAAGAAGAGGAGAGGGTAGAGGATAAGGTAGGGGAAGAAGGGGAGAAGGTAGAGGAGAGGGTACATGAGGAGGTAGTGGAAGAAGAGGAGAGGGTAGAGGAAGAAGAGAAGTCAGAGGAGAGGGTAGAGGAAGAGGAGGATAGGGTAGAGGAAGAAGAGGAGAGGGTAGAGGAAGAAGATGAGAGGGTAGAGGAAGAAGAGTAGAAGGTAGAGGAGAGGGTAGAGGAAGAAGAGGAGAAGGTAGAGGAAGAAGATGAGGGGGTACAGGAGAGGGTACAGGAGGTAGTGGAAGAAGAGGAGAGGGTAGAGGAAGAAGAGGAGAGGGTAGAGGAAGAAAAGTGTTGAGGAAGAAGAGGGTAGAGTAGAGGTTAGAGGAAGAAGAGGAGAGCGTACAGACAGAAGAGGAGAGGGTAGAGGAAGAAGAGGATAGGGAAGAGGAAGAATATGATAGGGTAGAGTAGAGGTTAGAGGAAGAAGAGGAGAATGTAGAGGAAGGAGAGGAGAGGGTAGAGGAAGAAGAGGAGAGGGTAGAGGATAAGGTAGGGGAAGAAGAGGAGAAGGTAGAGGAGAGGGTACAGGAGGAGGTAGTGGAAGAAGAGGAGAGGGTAGAGGCTAAGGTAGAGGAAGAAGAGGAGAGGGAAGAGGAAGAAGAGGAGAGGGTAGAGGAAGAAGAGGATAGGGAAGAGGAAGAATAGGATAGGTTAGTGTAGAGGTTAGAGGAAGAAGAGGAGAGGGTAGAGGAAGAAGAGAAGTCAGAGGAGAGGGTCGAGGAAGAGGAGGATAGGGTAGAGGAAGAAGAGGAGAGGGTAGAGGAAGAAGAGGAGAGGGTAGAGGAAGAAGAGTAGAAGGTAGAGGAGAGGGTAGAGGAAGAAGAGGAGAGGTTAGAGGAAGAAGAGGATAGGGAAGAGGAAGAATAGGATAGGGTAGAGTAGGAGAAGGTAGAGGAAGAAGAGGAGAGGGTACATGAGGAGGTAGTGGAAGAAGAGGAGAGGGTAGAGGAAGAAGAGGAGAGGGTAGAGGAAGAAGATGAGAGGGTAGAGGAAGAAGAGTAGAAGGTAGAGGAGAGGGTAGAGTAAGAAGAGGAGAAGGTAGAGGAAGAAGATGAGGGGGTACAGGAGAGGGTACAGGAGGTAGTGGAAGAAGAGGAGAGGGTAGAGGAAGAAGAGGAGAGGGTAGAGGAAGAAGAGTGTTGAGGAAGAAGAGGGTAGAGTAGAGGTTAGAGGAAGAAGAGGAGAGCGTACACACAGAAGAGAGGGGGGTGGAGGAAGAAGAGGATAGGGAAGAGGAAGAATATGATAGGGTAGAGTAGAGGTTAGAGGAAGAAGAGGAGAAGGTAGAGGAAGGAGAGGAGAGGGTAGAGGAAGAAGAGGAGAGGGTAGAGGAGAGGGTACAGGAGGAGGTAGTGGAAGAAGAGGAGAGGGTAGAGGCTAAGGTAGAGGAAGAAGAGGAGAGGGAAGAGGAAGAAGAGGAGAGGGTAGAGGAAGAAGAGGATAGGGAAGAGGAAGAATAGGATAGGTTAGTGTAGAGGTTAGAGGAAGAAGAGGAGAGGGTAGAGGAAGAAGAGAAGTCAGAGGAGAGGGTCGAGGAAGAACAGGATAGGGTAGAGGAAGAAGAGGAGAGGGTAGAGGAAGAAGAGTAGAAGGTAGAGGAGAGGGTAGAGGAAGAAGAGGAGAAGGTAGAGGAAGAAGAGGAGAGGGTTAGAGGAAGAAGAGGAGAGGGTAGAGGATAAGGTAGGGGAAGAAGAGGAGAAGGTAGAGGAGAGGGTAGAGGAAGAAGAGGAGAGGTTAGAGGAAGAAGAGGATAGGGAAGAGGAAGAATAGGATAGGGTAGAGTAGAGGTTAGAGGAAGAAGAGGAGAAGGTAGAGGAAGAAGAGGAGAGGGTAGAGGAAGAAGAGGAGAGGGTAGAGGATAAGGTAGGGGAAGAAGAGGAGAAGGTAGAGGAGAGGGTACATGAGGAGGTAGTGGAAGAAGAGGAGAGGGTAGAGGAAGAAGAGAAGTCAGAGGAGAGGGTAGAGGAAGAGGAGGATAGGGTAGAGGAAGAAGAGGAGAGGGTAGAGGAAGAAGATGAGAGGGTAGAGGAAGAAGAGTAGAAGGTAGAGGAGAGGGTAGAGGAAGAAGAGGAGAAGGTAGAGGAAGAAGATGAGGGGGTACAGGAGAGGGTACAGGAGGTAGTGGAAGAAGAGGAGAGGGTAGAGGAAGAAGAGGAGAGGGTAGAGGAAGAAGAGTGTTGAGGAAGAAGAGGGTAGAGTAGAGGTTAGAGGAAGAAGAGGAGAGCGTACAGACAGAAGAGGAGAGGGTAGAGGAAGAAGAGGATAGGGAAGAGGAAGAATATGATAGGGTAGAGTAGAGGTTAGAGGAAGAAGAGGAGAATGTAGAGGAAGGAGAGGAGAGGGTAGAGGAAGAAGAGGAGAGGGTAGAGGATAAGGTAGGGGAAGAAGAGGAGAAGGTAGAGGAGAGGGTACAGGAGGAGGTAGTGGAAGAAGAGGAGAGGGTAGAGGCTAAGGTAGAGGAAGAAGAGGAGAGGGAAGAGGAAGAAGAGGAGAGGGTAGAGGAAGAAGAGGATAGGGAAGAGGAAGAATAGGATAGGTTAGTGTAGAGGTTAGAGGAAGAAGAGGAGAGGGTAGAGGAAGAAGAGAAGTCAGAGGAGAGGGTCGAGGAAGAGGAGGATAGGGTAGAGGAAGAAGAGGAGAGGGTAGAGGAAGAAGAGGAGAGGGTAGAGGAAGAAGAGTAGAAGGTAGCGGAGAGGGTAGAGGAAGAAGAGGAGAGGTTAGAGGAAGAAGAGGATAGGGAAGAGGAAGAATAGGATAGGGTAGAGTAGGAGAAGGTAGAGGAAGAAGAGGAGAGGGTAGAGGAGACGGTACAGAAAGAAGAGGAGAGGGTAGATGAAGAAGAGGAGAGGGTAGAGGAAGAATAGGAGAGGGTAGAGGAAGAAGAGGGTAGAGTAGAGGTTAGAGGAAGAAGAGGAGAAGGTAGAGGAAGAAGAGGAGAGGGTAGAGGAAGAAGAGGAGAGGGTAGAGGATAAGGTAGGGGAAGAAGAGGAGAAGGTAGAGGAAGAAGAAGAGAGGGTAGAGGAAGAAGAGGAGAGGGTAGAGGAAGAATAGGAGAGGGTATAGGAAGAAGAGTGTAGAGGAAGAAGAGGGTAGAGTAGAGGTTAGAGGAAGAAGAGGAGAGCGTACAGACAGAAGAGGAGAGGGTAGAGGAAGAAGAGGATAGGGAAGAGGAAGAATATGATAGGGTAGAGTAGAGGTTAGAGGAAGAAGAGGAGAATGTAGAGGAAGGAGAGGAGAGGGTAGAGGAAGAAGAGGAGAGGGTAGAGGATAAGGTAGGGGAAGAAGAGGAGAAGGTAGAGGAGAGGGTACAGGAGGAGGTAGTGGAAGAAGAGGAGAGGGTAGAGGCTAAGGTAGAGGAAGAAGAGGAGAGGGAAGAGGAAGAAGAGGAGATGGTAGAGGAAGAAGAGGATAGGGAAGAGGAAGAATAGGATAGGTTAGTGTAGAGGTTAGAGGAAGAAGAGGAGAGGGTAGAGGAAGAAGAGAAGTCAGAGGAGAGGGTCGAGGAAGAGGAGGATAGGGTAGAGGAAGAAGAGGAGAGGGTAGAGGAAGAAGAGGAGAGGGTAGAGGAAGAAGAGTAGAAGGTAGAGGAGAGGGTAGAGGAAGAAGAGGAGAGGTTAGAGGAAGAAGAGGATAGGGAAGAGGAAGAATAGGATAGGGTAGAGTAGGAGAAGGTAGAGGAAGAAGAGGAGAGGGTAGAGGAGACGGTACAGAAAGAAGAGGAGAGGGTAGATGAAGAAGAGGAGAGGGTAGAGGAAGAATAGGAGAGGGTAGAGGAAGAAGAGGGTAGAATAGAGGTTAGAGGAAGAAGAGGAGAAGGTAGAGGAAGAAGAGGAGAGGGTAGAGGAAGAAGAGGAGAGGGTAGAGGATAAGGTAGGGGAAGAAGAGGAGAAGGTAGAGGAAGAAGAAGAGAGGGTAGAGGAAGAAGAGGAGAGGGTAGAGGAAGAATAGGAGAGGGTATAGGAAGAAGAGTGTAGAGGAAGAAGAGGGTAGAGTAGAGGTTAGAGGAAGAAGAGGATAAGGTAGGGGAAGAAGAGGAGAAGGTAGAGGAAGAAGAAGAGAAGGTAGAGGAGAGGGTATAGGAAGAAGAGGAGAGGGTAGAGTTAGAAGAGGAGAGGGTAGAGTTAGAAGAGGAGAGGGTAGAGTTAGAAGAGGAGAGGGTAGAGGAAGAGGAGGAGAAGGAAGCGGAAGAAGAGAGGAGGGTAGAGTTGGAAGATGAGAGGGTAGAAGAAGAAGAGGAGAGGGTAGAGGAAGAGGAGGAGATGGTAGATCAGAGGTTAGAGGAAGAAGAGGAGAGGGTAGAGGAAGAAGAGGAGAGAGTAGAGGAAGAAGAGTGTAGAGGAAGAATAGGCGAGGGTAGAGTAGAGGGTATAGGAAGAAGAGGATAAGGTAGAGGAGAGGATAGACGAAGAATAGTAGAGGGTAGAGTTAGAAGAGGAGAGGGTAGAGGAAGAAGAGGTGAGGGTAGAGTAGAGGTTAGAGGAAGAAGAGTAGAGGGTAGAGGAGGAAGAGGATAAGGTAGAGGAGAGGGTAGACGAAGAAGAGGAGAGGGTAGATTTAGAAGAGGAGAGGAAAGAGGAAGAAGAGGATAGGGTAGAGGAAGAAGAGGAGAGTGTAGAGGAAGAAGAGGAGAGGGTAGAGGAAGAAGAGAAGAAGGTAGAGGAAGAAGAGGAGATGTTAAAGGAGAAGGTACAGACACACGGTTACACACAGTCACACACAGATTGAGAAACTGTGAACAGCAATCACACACTGTCAGTCCCAAAGACACACACAAGGAAAACAGCAATCACCCGCCTTTAACACTACAGCGCTCTCACACATCGCTCAGATGGACAGAGCTAACGGACAGAAGGAGGGAGAGAAGGATGAGAGAAAGAGAGAAGGATGAGAGAGAGAAATAATAATGAGAGAGAGAGAGAGAGAGAGAGAGAGAGAGAGAGAGAGAGAGAGAGAGAAAGAGAATAGGAGGGAAAGGAGGAGCGAGAGAGAGAGGGAGAGAGGGAGAAAGAGAGAGGGCAGGAAAGAGAGTGAGAAAGAGAGAGGGAGAAAGAGAGAGGGAAGGAGAGAGGGAGAAAGAGAGAGGGAATGACAGAGGGAGAAAGAGAGAGAGAGAGAAGGAGAGAGAGGGAGAAAGAGAGAGAGAGAAGTAGAGAGGGAAGGAGACAGAGGGAGAATGAGAGGGAGAAAGAGAGAGTCAGTGAAGGGCCATGTGTATTCAGTAAGCCTGAATTCCCTACATGGTGTCTGAGAGAACAAAGAGAGGAAGACAGGAGGAGAGGTAGAAAAGAGAGGAGAGAAGAGAAGCAAGGGTCGCTGACAGCCTGAGGTTACATAGAATAACGGACAGACAGAGAGAGAGAGAGAGAGAGAGAGAGAGAGAGAGAGAGAGAGAGAGAGAGAGAGAGAGAGAGAGAGAGAGAGAGAGTGAAAGGGGCCAGCCTAACACTCACAGGGAAATTAAACACAGAGAAATAGACAGAGACAGAAAGAAGAGTGGGGTGCTGACAAAAGCGATATGTTTTATTAAAATCTGCCCGAGCTGGCAGACAGAGCAAAGGTAGACTGTGAGAAAGAGAAAGAGAAAGGAAATTAAAACAAACAAGGCATCCAATCCGTGCGTTCCCTCCATCGTCCTCCCTCTCCTCTCCTCTTAAAGGTCGCTGTCCTTTTGTTTGCTTCTCATAGGGGAGACTGGAGGAACGAGGGCGAGAGGGAGGGAGTGAAGGAAAGAGAGAAAGGAGCAGAAGATTTATATCAGACAGGAACCTAAAGAAGAGCCACGCCATCCTCAGGGATTCTTGATCATCGTCAGGGCGACGGACCGCGGTCACCTGGCAACGGGGTACACAATGGTTGGGGTAACCATGGCGACGGCATGGCGCGTGTCTGTCTAAGGGGGGCTGAGACAGACAGACAGACAGACAGACAGTAGTGCGAGACGGGGGGTCGAGGGTGAGATGGCGCAGGTGTAGAACAGCGGCTGTATATCACACTTCAACAGGTGTATGTTAAGATATAATGAGAAAAATAAATGAGGTACTGGCTAAGGGGATATCGGAGGGTATATGTAT